>NC_057344.1:22405000-22702500 GCF_016509475.1 Prionailurus bengalensis
ATTTCCTGTTCCACCAATAATAAATGAGGCCTGTATAAACTGAAAATGACAATTCTCTGCCAGCTTAAGCGACTGGATGAGGAAGATGAGCCAAAAATTTGTTCATACAGTGGTTAACACTGATACTTCTACTTTTACTAGATAGTGTTTTTGTCACATCATTTATCTTTGTAACAGCTAATGTATTCAACATACTTGCTTCCAACGTTGTGTTAAGCATTATCTCATTTTATCCTAACGTACCTTGAGGAATAGGATACAATGCACTTCACGATCTGTAGAATTTACTCTCACTGTCAAAGCCAAATGCGGTGGCTCGGAAGATGCATAGAAGCAGCAATTCAGAAAGAATGACTTGATCCTGGAATAAATTCTAAAGTAAAGTGGGAGAAGGAGAGTGTCTTCCTCTCGGCAATAGGTGTAGTGTGGTTCACACATTGTGTATTTAAAATAAACACCTGGTTTAGTTTGGATGGCTTTCAGAATGTTACAGTGGATTGGAATGATATGGAATGGAATGGTGTGTGCATTTAAGGCTACTGGTCATGACTTTGTTTATTTTTCCTTAAATATACAGCGCAAGTCCTGAAGTGGGAAATGAAGAATTGCACAGTTGGTTCAATTAATGCAAACGATATGTCTCAAAGTCTCGCAGGAAAAGCAAATGACAGTGAAGAAGAAATGAGATTTCGAGAAGCTGTAATGGAACAAATGAACAACATGGAGAAGAGAATCCAATTTATTTCAGATACAGAAGCCAATCTCATAGATTCAGAGCATTTCCAAAATTTTAGTCTGGTGACTGATCAAAGATTCAGTGATGTTCTTCTCCAGCTGAGCACCTTGGTTTCCTCAGTTCAGGGACATGGAAACGCAATAGATGAAATCTCCAAGTCATTAATCAGTCTGAATATCACATTGCTTGACTTGCAGCTCAATATTCAAACACTGAATGGCAAAGTCCAAGAGAATACATTTAAACATCAAGAGGTAAGAGTTTTTGTATTAGAAGGTCACATGCCAGCACTGAATCCATCTAGATTCTATCTCCTCAGATAGTTCAAGAAAACACAATATGTAAGCCCTGTTTCAACGTCATCTGACTTACCCTGATTCCTCTGGTAATCCTACCAGAAGATTTTACATGAATTTACCTAGTGTCTTCTCCAGATTCCCAACAGAGGGTGAATTTTTTTCCATTGGATATAGACTCTCTTAAGGTGTTTTAATTTTTTAAATCCTGTTATACTATCTCTTGAGACTGTCTAAGCCAATTATAATTTTTAGGTGATCTTTGTAGCTACTCTGTATTTGTGAGTTTTACAACAGACCCAAATTTCTTCATCATCAAAGAAATGGAAACATCATAGATACATACAACATCTAAATTTAAAAGTCTATTTTGTCATTCCCAAGAAGTATACATACGTTTTCATGTGTAAAGATAACTATAATTAGAGTTGAATTTGGAATGATAGATACAACATCTTATTTTTATCGTAGGATCAAAGACCCAGGATAAGAGAGCAAGACATGTTTAGATAGACCAGCTTGTCAGCAAAAGCTTTTATGCAAAGAGCCAGATGTAAACATTTTAGCCTTTGGGGACTCTAAGGTCTCTTTTCAACTATTCAACTTTGTCATTCCAGTACAAAAGCAGCCATAGCCAATTTGCAGATACACCAGGGAGGCTGTGGTCCAGTCAGTCACTCTTCACAAAAAGACTTTGACCCTTGGATTGTAGTTTTTTCTCACCTCTTCTATGGACTATTGTGTGGCCAACCTGCTGGATTACTTTGTATTGATGAGAAAGAAATTAAGCAAGCCCCTTATTTCAAATTGTGGGGTGGGGGGGTTGTTGTGAAATAATTATAATTGCTCCATCCCATGAAAAATAAGTAGATGACTAAAATTTAACTACTCCTGTGAAAAAATGATCTTTACATCACAAAATATCTAGGGCCTAAGAACATAATTAACGTGAAGCCTATAAAATTTCTACCCTTAGCGAAGCAATGTTGGCATCTTGGTAGTAGATTTTATTTGAATAGAACCCTTTTTGATTAGTGAAGTTGTTTTCTGTATAGATACATTATTAACTGTAGTGATTTTTTAAAAAATGGATTATCACTTACAGAGCATCAGTAAGCCTCTAAAGTTGTAACATTAAATGAAGATCAACTAAAATATTGACTAGAGCATAGACGAAACAGTTTAAGGAAAAATAGCCTACATATTTGTCAGGTACAATCACTCAGAACTTTTGAATTTCACATGATCCTGATCTTAAGGTGTCAGAAGACAATGGCATGGCTATATAAATAGGAGGACTTTGTTGGTAAACCTCATGCCAACACCAGCCTTGATACTCTGTTTCTATTCCATATCATCTCTTCCAAAATCTCACTGCATTTTCCACAGTGTTAATAAGTATGTAAGCATATCAGCCACTTTGAAATATCAATGACTTGGGCTACAAAGGGGTAGGAGATTCACTAAGAAGCAGCTGTCTACGGCGTAGATGAGAATGGGAGACGGATAAGTAAAATTTCAATGGTAAGAGTAATAACTGATTAACTTGGGGGAAAAGAGGAAAGGAGAAAGTATATTACTTTATGTAAAAACAGAAGAGCAGTGAGGTAGGCCCCCAGATTCAGTAGAGACTATAGATTATCTATGAATTCACATCAAGAGTGGAAACCAGGGGCGCCTGGGTGGCGCAGTCGGGCAAGCCTCCGACTTCAGCCAGGTCACGATCTCGCGGTCCGTGAGTTCGAGCCCCGCGTGGGGCTCTGGGCTGATGGCTCAGAGCCTGGAGCCTGTTTCCGATTCTGTGTCTCCCTCTCTCTCTGCCCCTCCCCCGTTCATGCTCTGTCTCTCTCTGTCCCAAAAATAAATAAACGTTGAAAAAAGAAAAAATTAAAAAAAAAAAAAAAAAAGAGTGGACACCAAATCGGAAACCATATGGAAGACAGTACAAATCCTGAGCTTGTTTAAAGTGATAATCACTGGAAATGATCAAAATGTGATGATCAGAGAACTGTTTGGGTTTGGATAGATTGCACTTATGTTTTGGACTGGGTCCCATCATTAGAAACGAAGGTACAAGGGAATGGAGGGACTTCCAAAGCTATTTATTTTTTCAAGGCAGTAATCACTTGTAAAGATTTAGAAACTAGGTCACTGCGAGCGTGTGTGTGCACACGTGTGCTCACTGAAAACAATATTCGGCCTCTTATCCCATGGCTTAAACACTTTTACCATCTTTGAATCTTTAACCTAATTCAGGAATAAGTAAGTTAAATGAATGCCCAAATCAGTAAATGTTGTTTGAGAGAAAGGCTTCCAAGCGATACCAGCATGAGGCCTATCAAGGACAAACCAAACATCAATTTGAGGGAAAAAAAGAACACCAGCACAAAATAAGAGAGGTGGGAATTCATCATGTCCATTGTTCATAGAAAGGGCTGTAAGACTGCAAAATTAAATGCCAGTTTCCAGCAGGGCCACTGATGGTAGAGTCTGGAAGGTGTGTGTGGCCGCTGAATAGGTTTCTTAAAAAAAAAAATAAAATGCAATTTCTGTCTTCCCCCTAGAAACAATTGCAAGTGAAATCTGGCTAATATGAGCACCATATGCAGTTTTCAGAAAAGGGAATAAAAAAAAAACAAAAAAAAAACTTCAGCTTTGTGTGTGAAGAACGTGGGCAAGGAGTAACTTTTTGGTAGCAAAATCAGCTGCCAGTCCCCTGACCTCTGCTCCGTGGGCGTCTTTAACTACCTAACCAGCCTACAGCAGTCTGTAGGCACCCAGATTAAGCTGGGCATGTTTTTATGTTGCTATGCTTTATGAACGTCCTTGTTCACTATTCTACTTTTATACATATTTTTCCAAATTTTATTTCTTTTATTTTACTATCGAAGCACGTTTGACATACGATACTGTACAAGTTTCAGGTGTAGAGCAGAGTGATTTGACAACTCTATACGGTACTCAGTACTCACCATGAGAATGTAGTCACTGTCGGTCCCCATACATCATCACAGTGTTATTGACTATATTCCTGTGCTGTACTTTTCATTATCATGACATACCATATTGCATGGGAAATGCCAAATAGTCAAGGAAGGAGGAGACAGAGGGTAGAGATAACAAAGAATAGGGTTTTGGGTGGGGGAAGGCAGAGTTAGAGCGGTACAATTTGATAAGCTTCTCTGCTTGAGTATAGTGCCACTGAAGAGACAAATCTAGATATCTGTTCATTTATCTCAAAGGCTTTACACCCTGACTGCCTTGACCCCCTCACCTCAACTTGTCAAGTCAAGGCAAGTGTAATTTTCTCTTTGTACTAGGATTACAGAGCAGTGTGTCCCTGGTTGATTTCTATATGCCAGTGGGAAATGAGAATACATCAGCAGTTAAGTAGAGATTTCCTTAGAAAAGTATAGAGCATACCATGAAGACAGGATGCGACCAAATTAGAATGGAGAGACAGAAAATGTAGCCAGAATGGACGAGAAAGTTTGCTGCATCAGAAACAAAGCCCAACACCCAAAGGAAAACCAAGCCAATGTCTTGAAAGGAGAAGTAATAAACAATGTGAAAAACTTTATGACTATATATTTAACCTCATCATAATTCAAAAACCAAATAAATAGAATGATGTATTATGTATTGACTCTTAACTCTGCAAACCTAAATATGTTGAAGGTACCCAGCATATTTGGGTGCAAAAGTAGATACTGATATATGATGAATAATGTTTAAAAAATAGTGCCATATATTTGGGGACACTGTGGCAGTATTGAACAAAAAGCTTAGCATTTAGTCCCTCTGATCAGGCCTACTTTCAAGCAGCTGTCCTATAGAAGCACTTGTACAAATATATTAAAAAAAAAATATATATATATATATATATAATTCATTACAACATTGCTTAAAGAAGTAAAAAGAGAGTATGCAGCTCAAAACTTGATCTCTAGGAATCTTGCATTATGAAAAATATATAAATATAATTCCACTAAATTGTTGAACATAATCTAGTCTCGGAATATTTTAATAGGTAATTATCTTTAATATGTTATTGAGTGAAAAGTGAAAGCATATTCTAAAATGTATGATATCGTCTGTTCACAATCTATGCACGTGTATATATAAATACACACTATATATGCATTTGAAAACAAAATGATATCTGAAATACATAAATAATAAACATTGAAAGTAAGATATTAAAATTCTAGTTGAGATTTTACTGAATATTTTTTTAATATATTAAAAAAAAATTTTTAATGTGTATTATTTTTGAGAGAGAGAGAGAGAGAGACCAAGCAGGGAAGGGGCAGAGAGAGAGGGAGGCACAGAATCCAAAGTAGGCTCCAGGCTCCGAGCTGTCAGCACAGAACCTGACGCGGGGCTCGAACTCATAGACCGCGAGATCATGACCTGAGCTGTAGTCGGCCGTCCAACTGACTGAGCCACCCAGGCACCCCGAAATTTTACTGAATATTAAAACCTATCTTGAATGTTCATTATCAATGAGAATTGTAACATTAAACTTTATTATTGCTACAAAACAGTTTAATGTACAAATTCTGTCAAATTCATAGAATATGTAGGTACTCAAAGTACAGTACAAAGAAATTTCACTTCTGATAAAAATCATACAAGTTTTTGTTTCATTTTCAGCATTTTGACATGTATGCATTTAGGAATCAAAGCATACCTTGGATATATTCAACTAATTTTGTGGGGACATAGGGTGTAAAAATTCAGCCATTCAGTTAAAAGAGGAAATGCTTCAAAGCCAAAAAATTACTGGCTTAGCACAGTTCTCTAATTTCTACATTCTTATTCCATAATGTTCTATAGTATTCTTGTTTAAAAAAAAAATACCTGACTTCCAGGGCTTCTTAAACTTACATATTGATAATTATGTATGTAATAAAAATTGTGGGTGCTTGCTTATGTTTCACAGGACATGAGTAGATTAGAGGAGCGTGTGTACAATGCATCAGCAGAAATTATGTCTATGAAAGAAAAACAAGTGAATTTGGAACAGGAAATAAAAGGAGAAGTGAAACTACTGAATAATATCACTAATGATCTCAGACTGAAAGATTGGGAACACTCTCAGACGTTGAAAAATATCACTTTAATTCAAGGTAAAATATTTTCTCATTCCTCCAGAAAATGATATATTAAAATGTACTGATATGTGCAGAGATTTGGTGTTTGAAATCTTATGGTATAAATTAGTTTTTGAACATATGTTTACTACAAGTGTCCAGAGAAAGGAAGTTTGAGATCTCATCGAGACATGGTAAGATATCAGCATCTTGGTATTCTTTAAATGAAAATGTTAAAAAAAAAAAAAAAAGTCTTTAAGGTCTAACGAGTCATTATTCAAAATATCCCATATTAATGAAAATGAATACAAGTTTTCTGTAAGCCACCAAATCCTCTTCCTGTCCACAGATCAAACCTGTTAATTCTGTTTTTCAAAACTTCCAGATTCCTTTTTACTTCTTACCTGACTGTATTCTTAATTAGAAAGGCTTTTGAACTCCGCAAACTAACAATAAATTTGTCAATTTCTTCTTTCGTTCCTGTTGGTAAACCACAGTAAATTGAATCTTACTGATTTTTAAATTAATATATACATACTATATATTTTTACTCTAAATTTTATTTCTTTTTTAAATATTTTCCCATATTTTTCTTTGTGTTAGGTTTGTGTTCTATAAAGAACACTTTTTTTTATTAAAGATTTTATTTGGGGGACACCCGGGTACCTCAGTTGGTTAAGCATCTGACTTCAGCTCAGGTCATGATCTTGTGGTTCGTGAGTGTGAGCCCGCCTACACTGGGTTCCCTGCTGTCATCACAGATCCTTGATCTTCCTCTCTCTCTCTGCCCCTCCCCTGTTTGTGCACATACGCGTGTGTGTGTACACGCACACAAGCATGCTCATTTTCTCTTCCCCTTTCTCAGATAAATAAACTTTAAAAAAAAAAAAAAGAAAGATTTTATTTTTAAGTAATCCCTACACCCAAGTGGGGCTGGGATCGAGAGTTGTGCGCACTACCCACTGAGCCAGCCAGGAGCCCCAAGAACTCTTAAAAATATGCAATCTAACCTTTCTTTTTTTCACTGTATCTATTTCTAACATCTTATTTTGTGCTGCTTTTGTCCAGTTCTATGGTCCCTTTGCTTTCCTTTCTTGTCTGTTTTCAGATTGAGATTTTTCTCAACGAATTTTTCTTTCTGCAAAAGTCACCAAGAAGATTTTGGAGACTTTTTAATCTATTCCTATTTTGTTGATAGTTGTTCTTGAGTTTTATGTTAAAGTTTAAAGTTGATGTATAGCTTCACCTCAACCCTAAAGATCCAAAGAACTTAAAACACTGTATCTGATGACCCCTTTCCGTGGTTTCCTGCTGTTTTTGAGTATAGTTTATTTCTATTTTATCCAGTTTAAAAAGAAAGTTAAGAATTTAGTCAGTATATACATAGAATATTTATTAAAATTTGCACATAAGTTGATTAACTTTCCCTTCTTCTAAATGCACTTCAGATATCTCTTCTGGGATCATTTCCCTTCTTCCTAAAGTATATCTTTTGGAGGTTCATTAAGTGAAAGTCCAAATGGTGAGATCTTTGGATTTCATTTTCTCTACTTTGTCCTTGATGTTTAAAATTGTTCTACTACACATACGTATACAACAGCTCTTCCGGTTATTTCTACCAGTATTTGGAAGACATTTCCCTGGCTTTTTGGCTTTCTTTGCTGTGTTAAAAATGATTGCTCCGAATCTGCTCGTCATTCTTCTTGTCTTTATTACCTGCTGCTTCACTAATTGTGTTTCTTATATTGAGAATTGATTCGTATCACATTTGTTTTACTTCTCCTGTTTGTAAATTTAAGTCGATCACAAGTTCAGGAACGTTTTCAGCATCGGTCTCTTCTAATACTGCTTCTTCACAAACTTCTGTACTCTTTGTTCTGTGATTCTACCTCAATTCATGCTAGGTCCTCTTACTTGAGTCTGTTAAACTCTATTTTATGATTTTAACCCTTTTATTCTATTAGTAATTAACCAAAATCCATGAGGTTTTTATTACATAACACTAGGAAAAAATATTTTCAGTCTAATAAAGAAGTATTTACAGGGGAAAAAATTAAAGCAAGTCCTAGAAGACTATATATAGTAGAATTTTTGTTTCTAATGCTCATAATTTAGCAAAAGTAAACCATGTGTATTTATAGCTGCATACATATGTAATGAGAATTGGTAGCTTTTAAAGTGCAGGAAAGTGGGAACCACAAAATTCAAGTTAAAGTTTAGGTCTGAAAAGAAACAAGATGGATGAGATTGGGAAGCACCCAAATAGATACCTGTTTCTTGATTTGTGACGTTGCAGGAGTGTTCTTTTTATTATTGTGCTTTATAGCTGACTTATATAGAACACGTTGCTTCCATTCTTTAATTATTACATTAGAAAAGCTGATAAAGAAAAGTTTGAATGAATCAACATTCCCTCTAACAGTTAGATAACTCCACTTTGGATTTCAAATCAATATCCAAAATTTTATAAATCCAGAACCAAACCCTTGATTCTCGAGCATCCCTCCCCATACACTCTGCCAGTCTGTTGAGTTCCTGGGCTTATGTGTCAGCTGTATCATTGTCTAACTAGTTACTCACCCCAAGATCTCAGAAGCTTTCTTTGATGTCTTTCTGTTGCTTCCTACGTGTGATCCATATATGAGTCCTGTTAACTCTTGTTACATGCACTATTTCAAATAAAACCACGTCTCACTATCTCCTCTGTCACTATTATAATTCAAGCAACTATATTTGGCTGAGGCCCTGCATCAGCTTCCTACTCATTCTCCCTGATTCGACTTTTAATCCATCCTACATAACGTAGAGCAAAAGAGTGGTATAAGAAATTAGTAGATAGTTTAGCTCTCGTGCTGAAACCCTCCAATATTTTTCCTATCGACTTAGAATAAATCTGAAATCCTCCTTGGTTTCACACCCACCTACTTATCTGCCCTCATTTGCCCACTTCCCCTCTGGTATTCTCTCTGTCTGGCTCGGAAATCTAGAAGAATGAAAGTGCTACTAAAAAGTGTAAGTTCCTGAGGAGGAAGTGCTGCTTTCATTTCTTACTGTCCATCATGTACACTCCTGCCTTGTCTCTTGAAACGTTGTTCTCTTAGAACGCCACTCCTTCTTGGATCCATTCAAGAACACTATTTTAGGGGTGACTTTTTTCCCTCCTCTCTTCTCATTTTCCTCCCCCCATCTCTTTATGTCATCATTTGCTTTAGCTTCCTCATAGTACTTACCACTGCGTGAAATTGTTTCATCTGTGCATTTGCTTATTTGTTTAGGATACGTCTTCTCTGATAGCTCATGAGTTTCATGAGGTTGAGTTTCACCTTTCTTGTCTATCTGTCTGTCTCCAGTACCTGTTAGAGTGCTTTCTGTGCAGTGGGCGAGCAATTATATATGTGCTGAATAAATAAGCAAAACTGGCACTTTCTTCTCCTTAAGTCACACTTTGTAATAGCAGTGTCTTGGGTAAACTTTTCTTACCACTGCTCTACCAGACTATTGAAATAGTCTCCCAGTCATTTCCTTCCCCAATCTTTCAGACTGTAATTCTATCTGCTTTCTTGGTAAAATGCAGTCTTCCTGAAGAGAAAAAAACCCTCGATTATAAGCTTCTCTATCACTTCCTCATTCTATGTTTCTCTCTGCAGCACTCAGGATCTTGTCTAATGTGTATTTAACCACTTTTCAATACCTGATTTCCTCCCTCTTCCCTTTGTGATACCAAATACTTCAATTGATTCAGTTATGATTCTAACATACCAAGTACTTTTTATATCCTGACTCATGCCTTTGCCTTTGCTTGAAATATCTTCTCTTCCCTTTGTATCTGAAAATATCCTATCTTTCATTCAATGCCCATCTAATATCTGAAGCCTTCTCTAGTTCCATCAGAGTAATACTTCCTGACATCTACATCTTGTTTAATATTGAACATTAGGTATTCTTTCATAAGAGAAATCTTCACATGATAGTCATACCTAAAAGTGTCTCACATTGTCTTCTAGTTCACTGTTGCCGCTTCCTGAAAACAATACATCCCTTAAAACCAGGGACTATTTTTTATATTCTCTACCACATATAAGCATAAAACAAATGTTGAATGGATACCCTTGAAATTATAACCCAAGAAAAATGAATTGTACACGCTAATGAGTGCTTTATCACTGGCTGGTTGTAGGATTTTCCATCTTTGGGTCCCTCCTCTTAATGTCAACACCTGCTATGTAATCATGAAGATAAAAGAGACAAAGATATTTTAACATATTTATCAAGTAATTACAGTCATTAGAGTCTTAAGGACTAAGTGGAATTTCATCATTGAAATCATGAAGTAGAGTTTGGTAGGGAGTGAGACATAGCATGATTTAAAGAATCAAAGTCAGTGAACGTTCAAGGAGAGGAGTTAAGAGAAAATACAATAAAAATACAATATGGCTCAGTGGTGAGAAGAGAGAATGTGATGTTTATTTGAAATGAGATTTTAGACAAATGTTCCTTGGAGGATCTAAAATCATACATATATTCATACATGTATATATTCATATCAAGGAAGAAGAATAAACAATTGATAGAATTTAAACTTGGATATTTGTACAACTAGTTACCGTGATTTTAAAGAACTGGTGTGGGGGCGCCTGGGTGGCGCAGTCGGTTAAGCGTCCGACTTCAGCCAGGTCACGATCTCGCGGTCCGTGAGTTCGAGCCCCGCATCAGGCTCTGGGCTGATGGCTCAGAGCCTGGAGCCTGTTTCCGATTCTGTGTCTCCCTCTCTCTGCCCCTCCCCCGCTCATGCTCTGTCTCTCTCTGTCCCAAAAAATAAATAAACGAAAAAAAAAAATTAAAAAAAAAAAAAAAGAAATAAAGAACTGGTGTGTTTTTCACCATGAGGTAAAAGAAAAATTCATCCCAGAAAAAAAGTGGGAAAGCAGAGCCAAAAGTGAAGTCAATTAAACACGGGATAGTGTAGCCTAGAATGTCAGGAAAGAAGTGGTCTAGTTCTGGTTTTACCCGACTAGCCTTTAAAACCTTGGACAATTTACTCTCTCTGACCTCTCTACGTATGTTTGACTAAGAAACCTCTAAGTCCTCTTCCAGATTGAAGATATCTAAGTCAATGAGCATGAAAACTAAAAGAAAAAAAAAAAAAGAGAGAGAGACAGAGGCAGGTTTAAGAACCAATAGCCAAGAAGATTTGGCAGATTTTTATGATGATCTAAACAGAAGGCAAGATTAAGACTGAAGTAGAAAATATATGATCATAATGAATAGGACATGGAGAAGCATAGCTCTGGAAATTTAGGCAGATATTATTAGTTCTTTGGTATCATCTGAGGATTTTAAATGATATGATATGCCTGGGTTTGCTTTTCCAGTGAACTGTATAATTTTGATCTCTGGTATTTATGGTTACTGAGTATTCTAAATCAGTTCTTTTTTGTGGCTATCTAGAAATCTTAGTGTTCGTTTAAAAAAAAATCATAGGGAGGGAGGTAAGGAATGGATTTTGTATGTGTGTTTTATAGAGGGAATTGTCCATGGCAAATTATCG
Source organism: Prionailurus bengalensis (assembly GCF_016509475.1). NCBI lineage: Eukaryota > Metazoa > Chordata > Mammalia > Carnivora > Felidae > Prionailurus > Prionailurus bengalensis. The sequence continues at coordinate 22,416,677 of NC_057344.1, forward strand.
CTGCAGTGTTTATGAATTATCCCTGTAACTCTGGAGTTAGGAGGCATTAAATTTGAAGAAAAATAGTGTGAATTCTTATATGGCTTCTTGAACTAGGGCAAATCAGACATTTTGGGCAATATTAATCTAGTCTTGAAATCAGTTAGCAAGGGAGCTGACAGGTAGCATTATGTCCATTTATTGATGCACAGAGGTGGTTATTGATGTGATTATGGAATAGAGTTTTGAGAGACTAATAATTCAGAACAAAGAAGGCACCTGCAAAGAAACTAAGTCTCCTGACTTTAAGTTCTTCGTTCTTTTTTCCATAACATGGCGGAATAGATAGCTATATTTCTGTATAGTTGATGGAGATAGTATTTTTTTTAAGCTGGAACTTAAGGAAATATGAAGGTGAAATAGACACAATCCATTCCGACCAGATAAAAAAAAAAAGTCTAGAATAGTCCAGCTGCAGGATGATTAGGATGTGAGCTACAGCAGGGATGGAGAGGAGATACCACTTTTGTAAGGTAGCATGAGAGCATTATATTCACAATGTTCTTAAAAAGTCTACACACACAGCTAAGAGAAAACTGGTATATGATCTGTATACTTCTATCCCACCAAAATATGTAAAAGACACTAAAAATATTTATTGAGATACTTCCCACATTTCCGTCTAGGCAGTGGAAGAGATATAACAATGTATAAAAATGAAACATAATAAGTGAGATTAATGTTACATGAAGAATAAAATAACAATAAAAATGTAACATCCCACACACCCAGCTAGAATTCTTTAAGGTTTACTTGGTTTTCTTACTCTGGCATTCAGAAACTTGGTATCAGTATTTTATATAAAAATACAGAGAAGGATCTTTGACTCAGAATTATATAAAATAACATAGAGGTGTTTGTTATGAGTGGATTAATTCTCCAACATTAGAGCTGTATACAGTTACTCTACACAGTTACCTGCAAAATAAGTGTAAGGATTGTGTTTGTGAAAGAGTTCTATTTCCTACTTGCTGAATAAATGGTGAGCACTTTTTTTTTCTTTTAAATGTTTATTCTTGAGACAGAGAGAGACAGAGCATGAGCAGGGGAGGGGCAGAGAGAGAGAGAAAGGGAGACACAGAATACAAAGCAGGCTCCAGCTTCTGTGTTTCAAACTCTTGGACCACAAGATCATGACCTGAGCCAAAGTCATATGCTTAGCGAACTGAGCCACCCAGGCGCCCCAAGTGGTGGACACTCGTAATCACAGAGGCTAAGAGCCTAGATATACTCTATGGGTCCCTTGTTTCTTGTCTCACACATTCCCTTTTCCTGAAATGTCTGTGTCTTGCTCTAGAGCTCTAATTACTAAATCAAAATCTTTCCTTGTACACTTTTTTTTTTAAACCACCCTTGAGTACTGTGGATTTGCTTCCTTTAAGTTTGCTCAGCAAAATCTGGGCTGCAGATTGAGTCTTTCCATCCTGCTTGCCTTAACTTTGTCACTGTATAGAGATGACTGAACCACAGCTGTGTTCTTGGTGGTGGACATATAACCCCTGCTGTTGGGAATGTCTGCCTTCTGCATGGAATGGAAGATGTGTACAGATTGATGTAAAACCGTGACATTTCTTGTGCGACATCAAAATATGTGTGTCCAACATTAAGCCAAAGCTTAGGAGAATTTGTTTATGTGATTATATGGGAAAAAAAATAGGCAGGCAAACAAAACAAAACAAAACAAAACAAAAAGTACAGACACAGGAAATAAATATTCTCTCAAGATGATATAATTATGGGGGTGCCTGGGGAGTTCAGTTGGTTGAGCATCTGATTCAATTTTGGCTCAGGTCATGATCTCGTGGTTTATAGGATCGAGCCCCACATTGGGCTCTGTGCTGACAGCATGGAACCTGCTTGGGATTCTCTCTTTCCCTTCCATCTGCTCTTGCTCTCTGTCTCTCAAAATAAATAAATTTCTAAATAAAAAAGATGACAGAATTATGAATTATATTTTTTCTAGGCTTTTATATTTCTTATAATAAGTTGCATTGCTTTTGTAACAAAAATGCAATAAAATATTACTGCCCCATGTTGCATATGAAGAGAAAGGGACATTGTGCCATTGAGAAGAACAATGATGTCTTAAAAACCGGGGAAGGAAGGTTCTAAAATCTAAGTTGGACCTTGAAAAATGGAACAGATCAGAAAAAATGGAGAGAAGCAGGGATGGGACTTCAAACAAAACAAAGAAAATGAATAGAATATACTTTTTCATGAGACAGTCTTTATTTATATGGCCCTCTCTTCAAATTCTTCAGGTATTTTATTGCCCACCTGAGTAAAACTTGTCAACAAATGCTCTCTAACCAGTGATGCAAAATATAGTTGTGTATCATCCTTGGGCTATGTATTTGGCTGAACAACAGCGATTGAAAATGCCTCTTTTAGCTTTTTAAATAATGTTTTTAAATGTTTGTTTATTTATTTTGAGAGAGAGAGAGAGAGAGAGAGAGAGAGAGAGAGAGAGGGAGAGGGAGAGAGAGAATCCCACGCAAGCTCCACACTCAGTACAGAGCCTGACATGGGGCTCAATCTCAGAACTGTGAGACCATGACCTGAGCCAAAATCAAGAGTTGGATGCTTAACCAACCAACTGAACCACTCAGCCACCCCAAAATGCCTCTTTTAAAGGATCTGTATTTATTATTCTATGGTATATCCAAGATTGTTTCTTCCTTTTGGAGTTGAAAGGAAAATTGTAGAGTGTTCTGCATTAAGTGAAGGGGTTAATACTTGTCCTGTGCGGTCCATGTAGAAGAGGGGATACTAGCAGTGTTACCTTAAATTTCCAAAGTGCCATCATTCTAAAGAGGTGATCACTAGGTTTCTGTTTTGCTGGGCATAGAAAATTCAAAGGCTACATCAGTGTTGATCAAATTCAGTATTCAGGGGCCTTTGGGGAAATTGTGAGGCCAGGCAGTCAAACTTTTCCCTGAGACCTCTCCAGCTTATTTTGTAGTGTCTATATCTATTTAGTCATTCTACTTGATACAACTCTAGTTGAACAATACAGGGGTTAGGGGCACTGATCTCCTGTGCACTTGAAAATGAGTGTATAACTTTTGACTCTCCCCAAACTTAACAACTGATAGCCTACCGTTGACCAGAGCCTTACCAATAAAAATCAATTGACACATATTTTGTAACTTACATGTATTTTATACTGTATTCTTACAACAAGGCTAGATAAAAGAAATTTTATTAAGAAAATCATAAGAGAAAATATATTTGCAGTAGTGTAGTGTATTTGTCCAAAAAAAAAAAGTCTGCATGTGAGAGGACCCATAGTTTAAACCCATGTTGTTCAAGGATCAACTGTGCTTTACTTGAAAAAGTATTCTTTTACTCATTTTCACCTCCCTACCTTTCCCCATGTGTCTCCCACTTACCCAGAATTCTCTTTCACCTCATTCTATCCATTCTTCAAACTACCTTTCAACTCTTACTCTGTCAATAAAGGCTTTTCAACCATTGCCACTTCTGCTGATTTACATCTCTCTAACAAATGTCTGAGTTTGCCATTTTCAACAATATGGGTTTTGGTTGTCTACTATGTGTGGGTCACACGTGATTGATAGGTCCTTACTTACACATTTTCCAGATAGCAACTAACTGAATATAATGAAATCTGCCTAGTATGTATACAGTACTAATGTGGGTTTATGCTGTCATTGACTCAGTGTCTTTCTCTGCTCCTGGGTTCTAAGAACCTCGAAAAGTGGTAGCCACACATAATTATGTAATACATAATTAGGTTGTCTATTTTAGGGCTATCTCCTCCTTATCAGGATAGAACATTGTACTCCTCTGTAGCAGGGCATGCCTCCATTCTGGAAGGTCAGTCTTATTCGTGTTATTGCACAACAAAGAAAAGACTTTGGATTTACTTACATAATTGTCTTTTTTTTTTAATTTTTTTTAACGTTTGTTTATTTTTGAGAGAGAGAGACCATAAGTCGGGGAGGGGCAGAGAGAGGGGAATAGAGGATCTGAAGTGGGCTCTGCACTGACAGCAGTGAGCCCAATGTGGGACTCAGACTAACGGGCCGTGAGATCATGACCTGAGCCAAAGTCTGACGCTTAACCGACTGAGCCACCCATGCGGCCCTACTTATAGAACTGTCTTGAAACGTGACAGATCCATTTTACCTATGTTTTCAAACCTTGACCAATAATTGTATTTATTTTTTAAAGGTCCTCCTGGACGCCCAGGTGAAAAAGGAGATAGGGGTCCTGCTGGAGAAAGTGGTCCACGAGGCATTCCAGGTGCAATAGGTATGGTAATAGTAACCACTTAATCATACACTATAGGGCCAGGTAATATGTATGTGTGTCGGGGAAAATGGTTATTCGATTTTTCTCCTGTGGAGCGTGTGTGTGTGTGTGTGTGTGTATTAAGGGGGATATTAAGTATTTTCCAGCAGCCTGATCACTATAATGTACCATATGTAACTGCTTTAGGTTTTTGAAAAAAGTTAAATGCTTTAGCCAGAGTTACCATATGGGGTTTTCAAGAAGTCTGGGGAGTGCTGTCCATGTCCTTGATCACACAGTGTATGGCAGACCTAGCTTTAGGTCACATGAAGAGAATACGAAAATCATCTTCACATTGAATATATTTGCAGTATATATATAATGTGTGTGTGTGCGTATATATATATATACACGCACACACACACATATATATACACATATGTATATATACGTGTGTATATATATGTAAAATGTAGTGTATATATGTAAAATATATATTAAATGTATATAAATATAAATAATATATATACTATAGATGTATATATATGTGTGTATGTATATATATGTGTGTGTATGTGTGTGTGTGTGTATATATATATATACACACGTATACATATATACACACACACATACACATACACACGTATACATATATACGTATATATGTATATATGTATATGTATATATATGTATATGTGTGTGTATATGTATGTATATATGTATATATGTATATGTATGTATATATATGTATATATGTATGTACGTATATATATGTATGTACGTATATGTATGTATATATATGTATATGTGTACATATATACACACGTATACATACATATACACACACATATACACATATGTATATATACGTGTGTATATATATGTAAAATGTAATGTATATATGTAAAATATATATTAAATGTATATAAATATAAATAGTACATATACTATAGATGTACATATATGTGTGTATGTGTATATATGTGTGTGTGTATGTGTGTGTGTGTATATGTGTGTATATATATACACACACACACATACACACACACACACATCTCAAAGGAATTTGGATTCCTTGTATAGTCCTTAACTGGAATATATCTGCTTAAACTTAAGAAATCTAAATGTAAGTATTGACTAGAATACAAATGACTTCTACCTTGATTGTCAGCCACTCTCTGTATTTTGCTTCAAGAAAAATAGTTTTAAATTATTTTCCTCTGTTGATGTTGTAATCTTGAAAGCAGTATTTTGAGAGAAGATAATAGAAGACAGAAAAGGAGAAAGAGCATGAACTCTCCTTGCTCTCAAAAACATAAAGAAGACAAGAACAATAGCATGATTGTCATGTTATTCTTCACTAGAAATCAAATACCCACATGCTCTTTGAAAGTGGGGAGTATACCGCTTGGCTTAATTATATCTGGGATGGGCTGTGCCGCCCAAAACATGTCTAAATACCATGTACTTCATCCTATTATTCTGTCTTTTGGTTGTATAAAATGTTCTTCTTTCTGATCAATATATTGACTAGCCCGGGTTACATCAGAAAACTAGTGTTTAAAAATGAAAAACCTGAATGTGACACCTCTGACCTTGGCATCATTATACTTAAAAGGCCAATGCATAGTTTACATGAAAAAGGCTTTAAAATTGTTTAAAATCTATTTGTGTATCTATTTATTTTATTACATATGTATACACAACATATACATAATTTTTTCTATTAGGCAGGTTGCTGGTATGCCTTTGAAAATATTGCCAGGTAAGATTCTTTATTCAGAAAAATCTTTCTACTTGACTAGCAATCCAGAGATCTTACCAATGGTGCGTTAATGTCATAGCAGGGGAAGTAACCAGTATTCTATCAGCTGTCAGAGCTGCTATTGTCAAAGGTCTGTCAGCTCCTCCATTACAGACTGCAATTGTCAAAGCTTTATAACTCAACCATGTAAGTTCAGTCTGGGCTACAACTTGCTGTGCAAAACTTCATCTTGGGAGAATCTTTTGCAACTGTTTCTGAACTATGGATGTATGAAATAGAAAAAGGGATTTAAAAGTTTCAGCTTTTGTTAATACCCTGAGCAGATACCATTGCAAAGCTGCTCTGATTCTTTTAGTGAGGGTTTAGTCTGTTGCCGTTGGTACTGCTCTTTTACGCAAATAGGCATTATGTAGTTTCTCATGTAAGAGAGTTAGATTTCATTGTTGGGTTATAAGTTGACTCTGGTAGATTATTAAGTTGCCATTTGGTCTGGTGCACTGCAGCAAAAGTATTCAGGTTACCAGGCATCTCTCTTAATGGATTCTTCCTCGCTTGATTGGTACATTCTGTTTTGTTCGCTGCCAGATTACCTAATTGCTCAATATGGGTACTAGAATCAGGAAGTAAAGAGTATATGATGAACAGTCATGATAATTCTACTTCCTGATTACAGCAAGTTCATTGACATCTCATGAATACGTGCAGTTGAGCTTATTAAACTCCGCTTGACCAACTAACTCAAAGTCCTCTAGATTCACAACCATGGTCTCTAAACCTGACAAACTTTAATGATTATTCTAGTGGCCTGAATAACCACTTCATTAATATACTGCAGTAGATAGTCAGGTACGGGCTGGGTATTATGTTAAAATGTGCTGTATCTCAAATAACAGAAATTTCAGAGTGGTAGTTCCTTGGAAGCATGCCAGGGAGAATGACCTATGCCTTTTACTCAACAAAATCTTTGCTGAGCACTTTTCCTGTTCCTCGTGTGCTCTACAAGGCCTTGTGGATCCTATACTCAGAGGTTGAGAATTTCTGCCTGCACAAAACTTCCAGTATGATAAGTAATTCTATAAACGATGAATGTCGTGGTAGAGGATTCTTGACATCCTCTGAGATCCTTTGGGGGCACTTTCTGGGTTACTCCCCCATGACAATAGTGCTTTAAGGGAAGGACGCTGAATTAGATCCTGAAGTATCCTTTCTGTAGCCATCTACTAGGCTGTTTCTGCCCACTGCGATCAATAACAGGGTAGCCTGACCTGTAGGCATGGGAGCGCTACCTACACGAGACGCCTTGAGAGGGAACCAAAGGGTCCATTGGCTACAAAACATTGATCGTTATCGAGTGCTGTTTACTTTTCTGACATAGCTTGAATTTTCTTCCATAAGAATCATGCTTCTGGAAGAGAAAATGAAGTCCATCTAACTGTGGTTATTGAAGGACAAGAACTGCATTTCATTTATCTTTATATCTACCCGTGTCTTTACCCCACCCACCCCTCCTCTTCCAGTCTGTGGCCCAAAAAGCTTTATCCCCCAGCCTGGAACCAGGACAGTGCTCCCCAAAATATGCATTTGAGTAAGGAACATTGCTGGCTGCAGACTCTTGCTATGAGTGTAGAAAGCAGGTTTCTTTGGGAGGTAACTAATTATGCCAATGAATGCAAAAATGTCTGCAAATTATGTACATACCATTAAATAAAATTAAATTAGCAGCCTTGACAAAAAGCTGGTGAAAATAATGATTATATTACAAAGAAGAACATCGGGGCACCTGGGTGGCTCATTCGGTTGAGTGTCCTACTCTTGGTTTCGGTTCAAGTCATGGTCTCATGGTTCGTGAGATCGAGCCCCACATCAGGCTCTGTGCTGACAATTTGGAGCCTGCTCGGGATTCTCTCTCTGTCCCCCCCTTTCTTTCTGCCCCTCCCCCACTCACACACACAGATGCATGCATGTTCTCTCTCTCAAAATAAATAAAAATAAAGAAGTATCATTAAATACACAAGTCACATAACTCTATAGGTCATATAGAGTCTGCCTAAATATCTCCCATAATGGAGGTCTAATGATCAAGTGATTTCTATGAAAGTATCACATGGCCTTCATTTATGGATTCATTTGTTCACCCACTGAAAATGTGACATAATTCCTAGTTGAAGAGCTGTATTCTGAGCGTCACCAAAATGTATTCAGTAAGCCATTATTGGAGAGGTTTTTCCTGATCCCCTTGCTAGGCATCCTCTATTACATTTCTCTCTTTTTTCTAAAATTATCATCTCCAAAATCACCTTCTTTCTTGATTTGTTAACTTTCTTGCTGTATGTCTCCACAGTGGAAGATCTGTTCAGATAAGAACCTGTGTAACTCCAGGAACATATAGGGACTGACATAATATGTGTGCTCAGTGTATCTTTGTTGAATTAATGGAGAAAATTGTAAAAATGGGAGTTATCCATGAGCAGCATTCTATAAAGAGTGGGCAGTGGCCTAAGATTAAAAAAAAAAGAGAGAGAAAGGATTTAGAGTCGGTGTTTTTATATGTAAATTCGAGTGACCTTTTAATAACTGTAAGTACAGATACTGCCTGTCTTCCTTGGGTAATGAAGAAAGGTATAAGTATTAATCAATTAGCCCATCTTGAGAATTGATGATAATTCTTTTTTAGGCTGTATGCTATGAAATCCAGCTAGTAGATACTATAAGGTAGAGTGTGTTTGTGTGTGAGTTTGTGTGTGTATTCAATATATGAAAATAGCAATTTATGTATCATATATTGATATAGTTAGGTATATATAGATTTATACATATACATTTATATATAATGCATATATACAGTATATCTGTATTTATGTAATGTATATTGAATTATTAAATTGAGATGCCCTGACTTTACTCATATTTCTAAACATAATTTATCATTTTATTGCTTTGGATATCTGCTTAATATACAATGGAAGCAAAGTTTAGGCTGGCATAAATAATATTTCTTAACTATTTAAGAATGTTAAATTTTAACTTAACTTTAGACTTTAACTTAAATGTTGAACTTAACATTTCTTAAAGGATGTTTAGCTCAATTTTAGGTATCTATATGAATGTACCTCAAGAAAAGAGTTTTGTTTTGTTTTTTTTTTTTACTGAATTAAGTATGGATAAGTCCTGCCTCCTGGAACTTGTAAACTAACAACAATATATTAACAGATTGATATTGGAAAAAGATGTATAATTTTTAAATTTTTCATAGTGTGCTTCCCAAGGAGTTAACTGAAAATTGAATTAATAGAATCTCTGTGAACTGATAATAACATCTAAAATGAGATTTTTACAATAGTTTATTTCAAACTGCTGGACTCCAGGATGAAATAGTTTATTCTACTGGAAAATAACACTTTCATGTGCAGTTTTCATGGTCACTACAGTAATGGTGGGGGGCTATTTTCATTTAATCACATAAAATCCTGGGTTTGTATATTTATACAATATGCACCCATAAATGAATCTTTGTATAGTACACACACACACAAATGTGTATATTATCACATATATATGGTCACATTGTTTGGGATTACAATAGAATGTGTAAAATCAAGTGCATGAAAGAAAGCTTAATATATTCCAGCAGTAGGACCCAATTTTTTAAATATTTTTTTTATACTTCTCATTCCTTGGGTTGTGTTTTTTCAGGAACAAATCTTAAGAATTCCGTTTTCACCTTGTACATTTCAAAGTTACCATTTCAGCTACAGGCAGAATCCTGCCATTTGAGGATTCCTGATTGGATTACATAAGCCTTCTGGTTAAAACTCCAAAAATTTTTTTCTCATATGCTTTTTACTTGTGATAACAATATGTTTTTTATTGAGTATCTACATTGTACTAAATGCACTAATGTTTCTACCAACTGCTTATGTTGTTTATCAATGGCACCCATGAAATGTTATGATCGAATATTATCCCTACCTTTGGAAATTTGCCTATTGTATATTCATTGCTTTTCTTATACTCACAAACCTATATGAAAAATGATTTATTTCCACTGTGTTTTTCTTCGTTAACGACATAGGTCCTCCAGGTCCCAAAGGTGATCGGGGAGCAATTGGCTTTCCTGGAAGCCGAGGATTCCCAGGACCAATGGGGAAGACCGGGAGGACAGGTGTGGTGATCATCTAGATGTTCTTTGTAGATAATGTAATATATACATGGAGCAGAGATACTTTCCCATAGTCTTGCATAACAAAAACAATAGCCATCCCAGCATGAACAGCTGATGCACATGTAGTTTGTCTCGTGGTCTGAAACATTTAGAAACTAATTTCTGTCTACCTGAGCAGTTTCTATGTCCCAAAGGAAAAGTCTTAAAAAAAAAAAAAAAAGACAACAGAGGATTTATAAACTCTACCCAACCATAAATCACATGAAGAATGGTATCTATCTTAGAAGAAGAGAGTGGAAAGACTCACAAAGAAAAACAAAGTATAAATATACTTTTAACTAAAATGGGCCAAACCCTGGTAAGTTACAGTCAGCAATCCACAGATAGGTCAGAAATCTTAGTCTCTGCAAGATAAACTGGCTGCTATTATTTATTAGTTCTTAATAATCTGCATGATTCAGGCTCTTTAAAATTTACATACGTGATGACATTATTTCTACTCCTTATAACAGTAGCCTAAGCTTGAATTGTGAGCTTTACAAGGAAATTTTAGAAGGAGAGAGGCTTATTGTTTCCTAATCTCAAAGAAAATTATGACAAAAGGTCATAATCACCTTATCATTGAGGTGCTTTTTTTTTTTTTTAAAATACATTTTCTTTTTTGGAGTAGTTTTAGGTTTATAGAAAAACTGCACAGAAAATACAGAGAGTTCCCATAAACCCACATCCAGTTTCCCTATTATTAACGCCTCGCGTCAGTGTGGTGCATTTATTAGAATTGATGAACCAATACTGATACATTATTATTAATTTAAGACCACAGTTTATATTAGAGTTCGCTCTTAGTGTTATACATTCTGTGGGTTTTGACAAATATATAAAGACATGTGTCCACCACTGGAGTGTCGTACAGAGCAGTTTCACTGCCTTAAAGATCCCCTGGGGTCCTCCTGCTTCTCACCACCCCACTCCCTCCCAGCCCTGGCTACCACTAATCTGTTTGCACTCTCCATGGTTTTGCCTTTTCCAGAAGGTCATAACAGTTGAAATCATACTGTATGTAATCGTTTCAGATTGGCTTATTCCATTTAGCAATACGCATTTAAGCTTCTCCATGTCTTTTTGTGGCCTGAGAGCTCATTTATTTTTAATGCTCAGTATATCCTGATGTATGGATGTATCACAATTCGTTTGTGCATTCACTTATTTGAAGGACATCGTGGTACTTCCAAGTTTGGGCAGTCATGAATAAGACTGCTGACATGAGTTTGCCTAGAAGTTCGATTGCTGCATCGGATGGTAAACCTGTGTTTAATTCTGTAAGAAACCGCCAGACTGTCTTCCAAAGTGTCTGTACCGTTTCGCACTCCCACCGCAATGAATGAGAGTTCCTGTTGTTCCACGTCCACACTGGCCTTTGGTGTTGTCAGCGTTTGGATTTTAGCAATTTTAATAAGTGTGCTGAGGTGTTGTTTTTTGTTAATCTTTATTTATGTAGTTTTGAGAAAGGGAGGGAGGAAGAGAGGGAGGGAGAGAGAGAGATGGATCGATCCAGATCCATCACGAGTGAAGGAGGGGCAGAGAGAAAGGGAGGATCCATCATGAATGGACGAGGGGCAGAGGGAAACGGAAAGAGAGAACCCTGAGCACACTCCATGCTCAGCATGGAGCCCTGTGCCCATCGATCTCACAACCACCAGATTATGATCTGAGCTGATATCAAGAGTCAGACATTTAACTGAGATGCTCAGGCGCCCCAAGGTGTTTTTGATGGTGTCAGTAGCAATTAAGCTTGGAGAAAAATCAGCTAGCCACCAATAAGCAGCCTTCAATCAGACCCAATTACCTGAACTGAATGGTATATTTATATACCAACCATCTCTAAAACTGTCTAGCTTTAATCAGGCCTTTTTGGCAAAATGGGAAGAAGTGTTCGTTTGTTAATTTGTTTGAAATTATCTACATCCTTCAGGAATTGCTGAATTTACTAAATGAGCAACTTGTGTGCGATAGATAAATATATTTAAAAACCCTGAATTTGACAAAATTGCAAAGCTACTTATAGTTTCCGAGATAATTTAAAATAGTTCCATGAAATGTGAAAACATATTTTATCTGTATTCTAACTTTAAAGCTAAAATGGCATGCTAATCTACTATCTCATTTATTATCCCTGGCAAAATCATGGTAATAGTTTGTTTGGGACTCTTTCTGGTACAGACTATTTGTAACTTTCTATTTACATTAAATCATAAAGGGTAACTTCATAAATGAGTATCAATATGAGCTCTGAGTAAATCAGAGCTATTAATTTGTCTTTCTGGAAAGTCTACACAAAAAAGGGGAAACATGGGAAAAAAATATGAATGTTAAGAAGGCCCTATTCTTTTTCACACATATCTGTTATGTATAATCTTCCTATATGGTCAGGGATGATGTTAGAAATAAACCACAGAAGAGGCCTGTAATTGTAACGTAACTTAGCTGATTTAATGAAAACTAAGCTTCCTCATTTACTGAGTGCCTATATTTCCTTCTACACCATGCTTGGAGCTGGGAGTACAAAACTAGCCGGCTCCCCACCCTTGAGTTTTCTCCCAGAAATTTCCTCGCAATGGCTACTCTTCTAAAACTTAGTCAACAAGATCATTCTGTAATGTGTATGTGCACGATCTAATCTTACGTGGTTCATTTGAGAAGAATGAATGTTTGTCACAGTGGTTTGTATTTGAATTTCACATTGGCACCTAGTTATTCCGTGTCTGTTATTTATTTTAGCCTCTTGGGAAATACAGGGAAAGCATAGTATGGTAGGTACTTGACAGAAATAGCATAGTGTATCCTTAAAAAAAAAAAAAAGAGCACCTCCCCACACATTTAAGCCTCTCTGTGCCTCAGTTTCCTCATCTAAAAACAAGGCTATTAAGAAGACCCATATTTTAGAATTTCTGTAAAAATAAAATGAATTAATAAATGTTTTAAAGTACTTCAAACAGTTTCTATCAGAAAGTAAGCTATATATACAAGCTATATAAACATGTTAGTTATTAGCTGCTGCCTATACAAGCTCTAGTGTGTTTCTTTTTCCCCACTATCAAGCTCCTACAGTTCAACAAATGCCCTCTAATCAAAGTACTTGAGAGCGCATTCACTGATTCATTCACCCAGTCAACATAATTTTATGAGGGTTCGCTGTGTGCTGCAGATAAAACATAGCATATCCCCTAAGGAGCAGGAATAAAAAAATGCAGAAGCAATTAGCTATAATGCAATGTGGTAGGTAATAAACATTCGTGAATTAGGACCAAACACTATGGAAGCAGAAAATAGAGAGTGATTAATTCTGTAGAGCAAGACAGGGTATTACAGAGGAAGCAGTGTTAGTGCTGGCCTAAAAGATGTATAATAGGTTTTATACCTGAAACTACTAGAATATTGTATGTGAAATATACTTAGGTTAAAAAAAAAAAATGCATACAATGTCTTTAGGTCAGAGGTTCTCAAGCTTTACCAGGCATTAGAATCGCCTGTAAGTCCTGTTAAAATGGCTTACTAGGCTCTACCCCAGAGTTTTTGTTTTTGTTTTTGTTTTAAGTTTATTTTGAGAGAGGAAGAGAATGCATGTGGGAGCAGGGGAGGGGCAGAGAGAGAGAGGGAGAGAGAGAATCCCAAGCAGGCTCCACACAGTCAGCACAGAGCCTACAAGGGGCTCAATCTCTCCAACTGTGAAATCATGACCTGAGCCAAAATCAAGACTCAGATGCTTAACCAGTTGAGGCCACCCAGGCGTCCCTACCCCCCAGAGCTTCTAAATCAACAGTTTGGGGGCTGGGGGCTGGGCTCCCTTGAAAATTTTTAGTCCTCACAAGTTTCCAGGTGATAGTGATGATGTTGTTTCGGGAACACACTTTGAGAACCATATATTCAGGTAAAGAAAAGGAGTGGAGAAAGAGAAACTCTGCAAAAATAAAAGCAAGGGCAGAGGTAAGAATTCCTTTGACAAAAGATATCCTTAGGGTATCACTGCCTTATTTAAGACTCAAATTCAGTAGAAATGTGAACGTCATCCCTGGTACTACTTTAGTTATACTGTAGATTAAAACAATGAATAATAGAGTCTCACCTCCAAAATAATCCAAAGAAGGTAGTAAAACTAGAAATAAAATCCAGTAATTGTCATATTCTAACCAGTGACACGGCCTGGACTATCTGAATAATATTTAAAGCACTGACAGATTTAAAAGCAAAAAGCTTAAGAAGGAGCACCCTGTTGGGGCGCCTGAGTGGCACATTAGGTTAAGAGTCTTGCTCTTGATTTCGGCTCACGTCATGATCTCACAGTTTGTGAGATTGAGCCATGCATTGGGCTCTGCACTGACAGCAAGGAAGCTTCTTGGGATTCTCTCTCTCCCTCTTGCTCTGCCCTCCCCTGCTCGCTTTCTCTCAGTCTCTCTCTCTCTCTCTCTGTGTCTCTCAAAATAAATAAACTTTAAAAAAAAAAAAAGAGCACCCTATTTATTTTCTCTTCTGCTCTCCTTTTCTTCCCCTCCTCTTGTGTCCTTCCTTCTGCATGTAATAATTACTTGCTGTATATACACTGCAATGCTAGATCCTGGGAAATGAGGGGTAAATAAGACACGGTCCTTAATAGTCCTTAAGAGAAAGGAAAGACTTTATGTTGTCTTGATATCTAACAGATCTGTAGAGTAGAGCAGTTATAATCTGACATATGTATTTCAAAAAGCTTTGAAGATTTAACTGAAATGCAACCTTACCCATCTTCAAAATCTCTGAATGTAACCTCGCCGAATGAACTAGGTTTTAGAGCCTGTAAGTAAGGTGCCTCCCTTCGGCTGGAGTCACAGAACCCATTCAAAGTCCGACTGTAAGGGTGAGTTATGGTCTTTCTTCAGAGTATCTGAAACTCTCGACTGTAAATGATCCATGTATTTATTTGACAGATAATTACTGAACATTTTCTCTGTGACATTCATGGAAATAGTCACAAATCAGTGAATGTATGGGTTTGGAGTTCAGAGGAGAGGCTAGAGGTAGACACACTTGTAGCTATGATTATATAAAAATTTTTTGGAATCTTTGGTTTTAATACTCTTTCATGGGCAGATGGTGAGAGGAGAAGGGGCCGAGGATGAAGCCTTAACCAGCGAGGTACAGGATCCGTAGTAAAAGCCAAGCCGTAGATTGAGCAGAAGCAGCCAGGGTGATTAAGAAAAGCTGGGGGATGTGGTGAGAAAAAGCCAAAGGCAAGAGCAAGTTTCACAAGGTGGTCCAGTAAGATGGGCTCTAGAGAAGTCCCTTTGCTGTTGTTGCTGTTGTTGTAAGGATGTCACCTTTATTGAGAGCAGTTTCCGTGGGGTGAGTGGAAACCAGATCGGAGGATGCTCAGAGGTGTGGAGGATCCAGGATCAGCTGGAACGTGGAGGTAGAGTCAGTTCTTGAACAGTCTTGACTCTCAGAGAACAGATCAGGTTTTTCTGTGTTGTGGTTTTCATTTGATTTGTTTTGTTTTTCTTTGAAAGAGATTTGAATACCACTTAGATGCAGATGGCAGGATAAAATAAGGGAGGGGTTGAGGAGACCCAGGAGGGAGGGGGGAGGTTAACAAGAAGGTCAAAGGTGAAGCCTTCAGGAAACAGGAAGCAGTCTTCGGCTTAGGGCGGAGGATGGTCTCATCTAAAATTGAAATACCTGAAGACCTGGGCTCATAGGGCATGTGTGGCAAAATAACTAACCTAGTGTTCCAGCCCATAGCAGGGGCACTAAAAATACTTGAAATCATAATGTGATTGAAAATACCCCCTCCTCTACATAAAGTTAGAATGTCAATATATTACATACTATTTATTTCTTGTTTTTTAATGGCTTTCAGAAATATAAGCTCCTTATTTTTGATTGAAGAGTGCCACTTATGAAAGGAAATTAACTCCAGGTTTTGACAATTCTTGGGCTTCCTTTTAGCCAAAGGTATCCTTGTAAAGGAGGGAAGCACTCCTGTTCTCTAGCAAGGATGTTTCTGATGCGTTTACCTGTGAGAAAAAAATCTCCAAGTAACTTCGTCTGTGAGGAGATCTTTGAGTCATGCTAGAGTAACCTAAAACATTTGTGCTCACTTATAAGAAGGAAAAAAAAAGTTTTGTTTCATTTTATCATTTTTAAAAAGTGGTATGAAATAAAAAAGCAAAATAAAAAAAAAACCTGATTTTTTATTTATCATAAGATCCTAGAGCTAACAGGATTTAAGTGGGTCGTTCCCTCAGCGCTCTGGCTTGAGCATTTCTATTTTTAAACTATCCAAAACAAATTGTAATATAAAAAGACTCCCAAGAAGAGTGTACAGCTCTTTCTTTTTTCTAAATAAGGCAAAAATGATCAAATTAAGCTTGTTTATTACATTACCTTCTCTGAAAAGAATTAGAACTGATCATTACACCTTTTTAAGTACCCCTGTCCCAATTTTTGTTTAATATCTTAGACTTTTCCTCTTGGGGAAATGGAGATACAATATCTCATAAAGTATATCATCGAAAAATTGGAAAGGAGTTGAGTACTTTGATAAATTAATGATTTTTGAAAGTTTCACATTACCTGAAATGACTGAATCACAATTAAAAAGTGAATATAATTATGTACAGTGTAATCATGTATGGAAAATGGTTAGAGACAATCTATTCATACTCTAAAAAGGAATGGTTGGCATTTCATGAAATCTTCACAATGAAATTTTAATTGGAAACAGCTTATAATTTTTAAGTGTTAGATCTCAATTCTCATGTTACTTATCAATGTAATTTTATATTTTTAAATCTGATAAATTGGGGCTCAAAAAGTCTTTAAATGATGAATAAGAACAAATGTTCAAAAACAAAGGTGAATACAAAGTAAACTAAATGAGGGAAACAAAACAATAAAAAACCCAAATAAATATTAAAACTTTAAAATTAAAAATAACTGTATCATATTCTCTCTCTCCTTCCCTCTCTCAAAATAAATAAATAAATAAGCATTAAAAAAAATGGTGCCATAAAACGTGAAGTGAGATGTAAAAGTCCTTTTGATTTTGAACGAGAGTTCACTGAGAATAAAACCACAGTGGGACCATTCTAGCTAAGCTTTGGGAGATGTTGTGAAATGGGAAGAGCTACCATCTGTTAATTTATTCATCTCTTATGGGCAAGAGGCTTTATAAACATCGTTGCTGATTTTCAAGGTAACTCTTCAATGGAAGGTGTTCTTTTTTCATTTGATGGAAGAATAAACTTTTAGTTCAGAAAGATTTGAGGGACGTCTGTGTGGCTCAGTTAAGCATCTGACTTTGGCTCAGGTCATGATCTCACCGTCCATGAGTTTGAGCCCCGAGTGGGGTTCTGTGCTGACAGCTCGGAGCCTGGAGCCTGCTTTGGATTCTGTGTCTCCCACTCTCTGCCCCTCCCCTGCTTGTACTCTGTGCTTGGTTGTTCACACTTGTACTCGCTCACACACTGTCTCTCTCTCTCTCCCTCCCTCCCTTCCTCCCTCCCTCCCACTCAAAAATAAATAAACATTTAAAAAATGAAATAAAAGTGGAGCTGTGGTTGAATAGCAACCTTTAGCAAAGATTTTAACAATGTTTCCGATACCTATTTAAATCCTGACCCTCCTATAAAATGCTAGCCTTGTACCACACCCCTATGTAAATAGATAAGGTTTCTCAAAGCCAAAGTAGGCAGGCTTCGGGGTTTAGATGCCCCTCAGACCTTCTTACCTTACCTCAGAAGGAGGCGATCAGGATCTTAGCACTCTCAGAAATTCATTCCCAGATGTTTGGGATTTTCCCCTCTTAACAAATAGAAAAACAGATGAAGTATAATGGAAAATACAGAACTCAAGGTTTAAGATGGGATAAAAGACACAAGACATCCTGGGGGGAGAGAGAAAGGCAAAATCAAAGAAAGAGGGAAAACAAAAACAGAAGATGAATAAGCACAAATTGTGCTTATACGTTAGTTTTGCCTGCTTTAGGAAAATCGGATGTTTAATGCCCTTGTAGATAATTTGAGATTATGTAACGGACCTAATAGACTTTTAAAATGATGGCCATCATTGGAGTACCTGGATGGCTCGGTTGGTTAAGAGACAGACTCTTGGTTTCAGCTCAGGTCATAATCTCAGGGTTTGTGAGTTCAGGCTCGAGTTGGGCTGCTTGGGATTCTCTTCTCATTTCCTCTCTCTCTCTCTGCCCCTCCCCTCCTTGCACTTTCTCTCTCTCTCTCTCTCTTTCTCTCTTTCTCAAAATAAATTAATGCACATTAAATTGTTTAATAAAATAAAATGATATCCATTGTTATTACCATCAACATTACTGTATTTGAGCATCTGTAGGTTGTTATAAGTTGAGATTCCAGGTTACTTTGTGATGCTCTGTCTCCATTTAAAGCAATTAATTTTTGTCTCCATTTACAGCAATTAATTTTTTAATTAGTTACAAATAAAATTGGTGCTTTTTTTGTTTGTTTCCAAGGGAATCCTGGACCCAAAGGCCAGAAGGGGGAAAAAGGGAGCGGAAGCATGCTAAGTAAGTTTATGGTTCATTGTTTTTATGTGTGCCTTGTAATAAATAAGCTTGTGATGATAGTGGTCTGGGCTCGAGGCAAATATTGGGAACTTCAGTATTGAGCCATAGAGATTCTTTGCAAGCCAGCCACAGTGTTCTACAAATAAAGCTTGCTAATTGGAGTAAAACAAATAGATTAAATTATACAACTCTAAGTTTCATTACCCATTACCCATTTGTATTTTGTTTTCTTGAGGAGCACAGTTTTCTAAAAGTTCCACATAGAAAACTGTTCACTTTTCAAGCCACTTTCAATCTGCTGAAGGAAAACCAAGTTTATGAATAGAAACAATTATAGCCTCCTTGCCTACTGAGTAAACTTACTGAAAGGCTACCTATAGGAATTTGGACAGTATGAGAACCCTGACCCATCAATTCCCTGAAGGCTGGGGTTTTTGTGTTTTGTTTTGCATCACTAAAAACTTGAAAGGTTGTGTTCTACATCACAACCTCAACAGAACAGATTTCACACTGGGATCCCTTTTGATAGGATTGTTAGAGGAGATGTCTTCAACATACCAGGCTGTAAGTCAGTTGAGTGTCTGGGCTGCGTCCACACGGATCCAGTGAAAGGATTATGAAAAGGGATTGAGGGACCCTCCCCTGCATCCTCGGTAGGACCTGTGTGTGCTGTGACTCTGGGAGTAGCCGCTCCACGCACACACACATAATCTCTACCCAACCAGGGTCTGTTTTAGGTAGATTATGGCTAATCCTTTAATGTACCAAAACTCTAGCACTTTTCAGTCGTAGTTATTTTAAAAACGTAGTACCAATTTCTCTGCGTTAGAGCAGAAGGAATTATTTTCACCTGTACCGTGCACGGATGCCACACTTAGATAACTGAGGGTCGGCACTGTGAATGCCAGCCACTAAAGCATCACGTAGCTACAGGATGCTTTGCACTGTTGTTGCACTGTTGATCCCGTTGCCCCTAAACTGAACAACATTTAGTAGTGTGTACCTCCCGCACGAGCTTTGGCGTCGCTCGGTGATTATTAGCGTTGCTGTTATTATATTAAGATATGGAAACATTAGTATACATTTTCTCCTGCGTGTTCATTACTTCTGGAATGTGATCACTTCTGACGGCTGGAACACTTTTTTTTTTTTTAATCCCACTTACCTTCCGTGCTCCGTGTCACTCCAGTTATTTTCACTTAAGCTCTTTGTAACTCTTTTCCCTATCTTCCTGTTGATCTCTGTCTTTATCTCTGCCTTTATCTCTGGTTCTTTTTTTTTTTTTATCTCTTTTGCTCCCATTCCTGAGACTTTTTCTGAGCCACTTAACCTTGACTCTGGGGAAGTTTGGCAAGTAAAGAACTTCTCTGTTTTGCAGTCTATACACTGAACACCCACACTGCCTTCTGTTACCTGGGGTTACCAACGCTTTGAACGTGTTTTTCAGATACGTTCAGAAATGTTTCACTTACAGATATTTTCATGGCTGTTTTGAACTTAAGTGCACACTTGCTTTGTGAAAGCAATGATAGAGACATTTCTGTGTATGAGTGTTTATGATCTGCAGACTTCCCTCCATGCACTTCCCCCGCCCCACAGAGAGTATGTGTAACTCCATAATGTTTCTAAAAGAGAGAAAAAATCATATACACAGACATCTATACAGTATGTTCTTCTTTTTCCTCATTTAAGTCAATATGTGAGTCATCTGCCCATGTCGGTCCATGTGACTTCAGCTCTTTTTTCTCGACGACTCTGCATTGTTCCATTATATAGCTATGCCACAGTGACTATAGTATTCTATCCCCTAGTCAGGAGCACTTGATGACTTCTTGCTTGCCATGGTTTGGCTTTATTAAGCAATGCTACATTTAGCAGTCTTGTACATGATCTTGTGGAAATACTCTATAATAGACTATGTGCTAGAAGTAGAATCAATAGTCCAAAGGTGGCTTGCAGTTTACAATGTGATGGTTTCTTGTAAATGGCTCCAAAAAGGTTGGACCAATTTATTCTGCATGAAATTGCCTGATTCCCCACATCTTCAGTTACTTCTGATAAATAAAACTTTATATGAAATTATTTTAACAAATACATTTAATATTTTTTTAGGCATGATTTAAATATAAAAGGAATAATCACTGATTTCCTCTTTTGTACATTTGTCAGGACCAGTGCAACTCCCGGATCATATTTGGGCAGGGCCCTTTTAAGATCAGGCAGGTTGGGCAAGACACCCTCTGCTACCATCTCACTAAAAGGCCCCTCACCTCCGGACAAATCATCTGCACAACTGACTCCAAGATCCCTTTGTGGCTCCTTCAAATGACTCTGGTTCCTGTGTCATACCCAGCTTCCACATGGCTTTCTCTCCAGGTCTTTTGTGCTGTTTGGACCTCTGTTCCTATGCTCAGACCTCTTCCCACTCCAGTAACCCACCATCACCACCATCTGCTGGCACCCTTAGCTGGGTCACCTCCCATGTACTGACTGGCAAGCTGCTCCTACCAGTTCTCAGAGCAAGAGCAGGAGCCCTCTGCTCCCCACTCATCTGATGTCTTACTGAACCCAATTTAACCCACTGGGTTCTAGGAGACATCTCATGGATATCGATTATATATGGGTTCTTTACATTCAAAAACAATACTCTCAATAAGTGATAGGGATAACATAAAAGAAAATTCGTTCATTCGTTCATTCACTCTGCACATGTTCATTGTGTGCCTCCTAGAGCTGAACATAACAGCTAATAAGATAACTATTGTCTCTGGCCCTCATAGAGCTAATAGTCCCTGAAAGCTTAGACATGGAAACAGGTGATTATACAATACAACAGAGCTATACTGGGGGAGGAACAGGGCTCTACAGGTGTTCAGAGGAGATCAAGATTATTAAATTCTTTAAAATATTAAAAATATTGATTTTGATTAGCTTAGTTTACCTTCTTATCTGCTTACTCTACAAATTATACCACCACCCCTCCCCCCCCCCCCGTTTTTCCCGAAGTTTATAGTGAGGTAAAGTAGAGCTTGAACAGTTCATTCAACACATTTAGACCAAAACACAGAACTTACTTCCTTCAATTACCTGGCAATTTCAAGCAAATATTTTGATTGTGAAAAAATAATGCTGAAGTTTTCTATTGCAAAGAGCTCTTTTGTATTTTATACTTTAAGTATCTAGTGTAGATCCTGAAGATAAAGAAATATTTCCATAGAACTGGAAATATTTTATGTAGGTGAACAAAGGGATAAAAAAGAGAAAGGGGAAAGAAAAGATAAGAAAAGACAGACCGAAACAAGGAGTAGGGAAAATATAGGCTATCATGTTGTTTTTGAAGTTCTTTCTGTTTATTAGCAGATGACGTTTTCACACCTCTCATTTTCTTCACGGTTTACAAATAGTCGCAGGTGTCCCAGTCTTGAATTTCTGGTAGAATTTGAGCGTGTCCGTGTGTCCCTCAGCCCTTCCATTCCCTCTCCTGGGAAAAGCGTTTCATGACACCTACCTCACAGGGTTGTTGTGAGGGTCACGTGAGATACTGTGTGTGTGAAGATGCCCTGTAAAATCATAAAGTGCTTTAAACACACAAGGTCTGCTTCGCCGTGGTCTCTCTGAACCAGAATTGCTGTTCCGTGCCGGAATCACGCAGACATTTAAAACCGGTCCTGAGGATAGGAGCGAAAGCAAAATGAAAATGCAAGAAGCCAAGTAAATGTCACGGACAAAAAGAGAGAGATGCTAGAGAGGAAGATGAGATTTTACGCGAGACAGAGGAATGAAAGTGTGACCAGATCACAAATCACTGAGTTTGTCTGGGCCGAGCAGAAGAGCGTAAGTTGTAAATAAAAGAAGTGACTAAACGGAGTGTGTGCCAGAGGCCAGAAGCTGTCAACAGAGGTCCGAACAAAATGTCAGTCTAATAAAACAAGAGAGTCCAGGCTCTGAAGGACGAAGCGTGAGCCCAAGACTCTGCTGATGAGAAAGCTCCAAGAAGGGATGAAACAAATTAGAGTTGTCTATGGTCCTCTGGGTCTGCCCCTAATGACACCAGAGTCTCCAAGAATAAAAACAAAAAAGAGGAGGAGGAGGAATCAGCCAGTCTCGAGATGGTCCTTAGTGTTAGAAGACTGGCCACGTCGACTAGCCAGTTAATGCAAACACCGGGAGGGGAGTTGAAGCTCTTTGTCCGGGGTTGAATTAGGTGTCACTTCCTACCCCACTCTGTACTGGGGGCCAACTAGAACCTGGGAACCCGTCTTCCCTTGCCATCGGACCGTGGTCCACACTGGCCACAGAATGACCCTGATCCCAGAGATCGTGGCAGATAATTGCAGGGTACTCCATTCACAGGTTGCTTGACACCCCAAAGCGCAAGTAGATTCTAAGTGTGTGAAATACTGATCCAGACTTTGCAAATTAGGGGAGAAGGATTTCTCTTTTCTCCTTAGACAAAAACAGATCTGAATGCCCAGCTCAGATGCACAAATTATACCACCCTGAGTAATGTGCAAGGAAGAGACAGAAATCTGCCTCGAGCTCTCCTGCTTATCACAAGGATTCCTCTGTTCTGTTCTCGCCCGACGTGGAAGTGTGTTTCAGTCAAGCAAAAACAATTCCTACTATACAATTAAACACTTCGTGTGAGGCTCTGTCCTAAACACACCGATGACCAATGTGTCATTGGTCAGTATTTTTTACTGTGCTTTATTCATGCCCAATGAGACTATAATTAGAATGTGAATTTGCAGTGTCTTAAAGCTCGTGCAAGGGTGTGAAATATCAGTTTGACTTGCCATTGATTTCTACTGAGGACAGCACAATCGCAGATGAATTTTGGTTTTTCTCAAAGCATTCAGCCGACCGAAGTAAAACCTTCTCCTCCAAACACTAAATAATGATAACAGTGAACATTTAGACAGCACTGGGTGTGCACCAGGGGCTTTTGATGCATTATTTCATTTAATCCTCAGAAGAGCCCTTGAGGTAGGTACTTTGTTATTCCCATTTTGTAGATTGGAAACTGAAGCTCGCTGCTGATAAATGGAAGGGCAGAAACTCAAAGCCAGGTGTATCAGTCTCCAAAGCCCCATGTTGTAACTATGACTGCATTCAACACCCCCACACTAGTTTTTTCTTACATATAAATGCCGCAAATGCATAGCGTGGAGGGTGTGGGGAAAGAGGGAAAGAGATTTGTAATAAGCAACTTGGTTTTCCGGAATGGGCCTAATAATTTGAAGACACAAAGCAGGTGGAAATTCTTAGAGTATGACTTCCATTATTTCAAATTAAAAAAAAAAAAAAAGCATTGCCAATTAATCCTCATTTGTGTATGTTTCTACCTTCGCATACTATGTCGGCTCTTGCCTCCAGTTCTGCCCCACATCTGTTATTCAGAAACATAGTCTCCCCGGAACACCTGCGAAGTTTACATTGTCGGTAATAAGAGTTATTTACTTATGGGCGTGAGGAGAAGGAACCACCTGTTAATATTCTGTTTTTATTTCGGTGACTGGCTCACTCTTAACATTTTTTCAGTAACTGGCTCACAGATATATTTTTTAATATAATCTGGCTGCTTTGATGTCCCGCTTCTGTTATTGTGTCTCTTTTTCCAAATTCAATTGTGTAGTTTTCTCGGCAGCACCCGTTATGATTGAGCAGAATACGCCATCGGGAGCCACGTGGCTCCAGGTAACTTAGCTAAGCCTTCTTGTTCTTGACAGTCTGTGGTTTTTAAAGCTTTATGCGAGTCCATGAGGTGTTGTCAAAACGTGTAACGTTCCATTAACACAATGGGTGTGTTCCCGAATAGTGAAGATGACTAATACGTCGTGTAAGTTGAAATAAGAGATTTAAATCGGGGATGGATCCAGCGGTCAGGTTTACCCTGTTGAGTCTCTCTTCCGAGCTGACTCAACACAGCCCGACTCCTACCGGAGCCACTTAGAAGGAAAGAAAAAAAAAAAAAAACAATCAGTACAGCTCCACTCAGGTCTCTCATACCAGCAAAATTTGAAATCCATCTGGTTACGAGCCTGAAAGTGGTGGACTAGACCCAACACACCGGTTTCCATCATCCACAGCCTCAGACGACCAAACGGCTTGCCTGCCCCACTTCAGAGAACTGGGTGCTGGCTTCCCACTCTGCAGTCACTGTGGTCTCACGCCACCACAAGATCGTTTCCTTTTTTCCAATTAAGGCACCATCTGACTTCGGGCTCACAACCATACTCGCCCCCTCTCTCCCCGGGCTTCTCTGGAAATGCACCGTCCTGCAGAGGGAATCTCAACACCAGATTCCCCAGAACCACACAGTTGCTGGCTTGCGCGTGAAGTGCCCGAGAAATATCTCCCATTATGGCTTAACCTACAGACTGGCCCCTTCCCGGGGGTGCTCTGTGTGATTTCCATTCCCTGCTTCCCTGAATTACTCACATTCTGCCTGACCCACTCACTGCAAAATGGAACACCTGAATCCCAGCAACTTTTCAGATGCTCATTACCGGGAACTATTTAAAGGAATCTTAATATGAATGATTTAGCAAAATGAAAACCACCCTTCTTCCTAATGATGTTCTGTGTAATTCTGATTTTCCATTTCCTAGAAATGCTGAAAGGTAAATTGCTTCACCTGAACACAAATATTCAGTCTCTGTGCACAATATTTTTGCAAAAACTCCACGTGGCTTATAGCATAATTCATTTATTCCCTACAAAATGATTATCTGTTCTATTCCAAAACAAGCTTTCATGCCAAACTCTCTCCTGTTGTATTCTCCTGTTATATTCTGTTACCTTCTGTTTCACTCGCACATAGAAATACTATGTCTATACCAAAAGAACGTGTATTGTATTAATCACAGAAAGTAGCCAAATGAGTAATTATTATTACTGTAGTAAATCATCTAGTAGGCCCTTAATAAATACTTTTGCAGGTTTAAAAAAAAAATTAATGTTTGTTTATTTTTGAGAGAGAGAGAAACAGAGCCCAAGTAGGGGAGGGGCAGAGAGAGAAGGAAACACACAATCTGAAGCAGGCTCCAGGCTCTGAGCTCTCATCACAGAGCCCAATGCAGGGTTCGACCCCATGAACCGGGAGATGATGACCTGAGCTGAAGTCGGCCACTTAACTGAGCCACCCAGGTGCCCCTTTGCCGTTTTCTTTCTTTTCTTTTCTTTTTTTTTTTTTTAAATAGACTCTGCTAAGCCTTTAAATAAAGTTGGCATTTCAGTGGCACAGTGATTTTGTTAAAAGGAGGTTTTTGCTGTGCTCAGATCATGACATAACAGGGATGGCTGCTTCTAACTTATAAATTAGAGAAAAAGCTGTATTTTCAAATTTATACCCATTGAGGGACTCTGTTACTCATTTCATTTGCAACTAAACACAAAACAGGAAAAGAGAGGGTGACGTGGATTAGTCTGATAGGGTTGTGAGAACAAAGTACGACAGACAGGGTGACTAAACCCAAATGTGTTCCCTCCTAGTTCTGGACCCTGGAAGTCCAAGATCTAAGTGCCCTCAGGACACTAGTCCTGTTGGATTAGGCCCCACCCGTATGGCCTCAATCAACCTGAACTATCTCCTTAGAGGCCCTATCTCTATATACAGTCACATGGGTGTTAGGATGTCCACAGGTGTATTTCGGGTGGATGTAATTCATCCTATAACAGGAAAGTATCGAGAATTGATGTCAGTGTCTGAAGTCTCACATCTAAATCTTCGCGGGGCAAAGCTGGAACTTTCAGAATGAGGAATATCTGCTTCAGGTGTCTCTGCCCATCTTCCTGTCCCTCACTTCTCAAGGCCTACATTGTATAGTAAGTAAATGTGAGACATTCTGCTGTTTTTGTAGTTATAAAATCAATTTCACTTTTATTTGTTTCTTGTCAATGTTTTGTTTTGACATTTCAGGGATGTTCTTTTACATTACGGTGTTTTCATGGAATAATAAAGATCGCCAGGCTAATTCAGTTTAAGTAGACTGTAACCAATGGTGATTAATTAGATCATGAGAAAAAGAATGACCTGGGAAGCTATTTCTTGAGAATATTTATTCTCAAATAATCACCACTTATGCCTTTGTAAGAGTTTTTTAAGTAGAAAGTAGTGGAAACTTGCTTAATGGAGACACAGAACCTATTGATTCACATAATGGAGAATTCCAAGAGATGGTTTTGCTTCAGGCTTAGTGGGATCCAGGAGTTCAAACTAAGTCATTTAGATTCAGTATCTCTCTCTCTCTCTCTCTCTCTCTCTCTCTCTCTCTCATATCCATTCATAGTCTATTAGGCTCTTGCTGTGCTGCAGAATCTGCACATTTATCCATGTCTGAGAAAGAGTGCCACCTTTTTTCCTTCAAAAGAACTCTTGTGGTCTCTTCTTGGAATCTGAGTTTTCCCTTGACTAAGTACTGTAGTCTGTAAAGCATCAATACCAAATGATGGGTTGGGCAGGATCACCCCTTCAGAATCTCAGAGTGCAGGGCTAAAGTTCCTGAAAAAGTGGATCAACTTAACTGGGCTGTTAAATAATACTTAATAATATTCTTGTTAAGTGCTTATTGGACAGCAATATTAGGTCATTTCTTCCACGATGCAAAAAAATTCTTTTTTTGTTCTGACATTTGTTCTCAGGCCATGGTGAGCATCAGAATGATCTCTCAGGCTTTTATCACATACGGATGGCTGGACTCAACATACAGAGATGTTTATTTCAGGAATTTGGGTTGTGGGCTGCTATGTGCGGTTTGCAGAAGCTTTCTTTGGAATTCTGAAGCACAGTGTAGTTGAAAATTTCTTTTATACATGATACTTTGTCGTATCATCACCGATTCCCAATTAGGCCAGAAATCTGAATTTTTAAGAAATAATAATATTCATAACAATACCTATAACAGAAAGTGAGTCTTCTGGGCCAGGTGTTCTACAGAGCCCTATGTATATACCTACTTCACTTAATCCTCTCAAGAAACCTATCAGTCTGCTGTTTTTCCCATGAGGATTTAGAACAGGTCATTAACCTGTGCAAAATCACACAGCTAGCATACATGAGGCGGAGTGTGAATCCTGGTTTATCTTTTTTTTTTTTTTTTTTTTTTTTCGGTTTATCTCATTTTAAATCCTATCACATTAGAGTGTCTTTAGTCTCTTTTGCAAACCTCTTCAAAGTACATTCATGGACTAAACCAGTTCTCACGAAAGTCCTAGAAGGCAATTCTGCAAGATGTCATAACAAATGAAGAAATTAAATACAATGAAAGCAGGCAAAACAATTTGTCCGAAGTCATAAAGGAAGTTTGCAGCCTGACTTCCCATCTAAACAAGCTTCCTGTTTTATGATACAGATCCTCACCGCCCAACCCCCCCCCCCCCCAGCCCCCTCTGGTAAATAAGCACTAGGACTCTCTCATGTGAAATAAAGCATTTAGTACCCTAACCTAAGGACCCACATTTTGCATTATTTTTTGCTTTTCTTTCTGTTATTATCCAAACAAAATTTGCTATCCTGTGCCTTTTTTCTTGTTTCTAAGAGTATCTACTTTGATTACACCAAAACAGCCAAAGTTTAAGCAAATGGAAGCAATGAGTCCTGGAGGAGAGAGAAACAGCTTTTTTTGTTGGATATTTGAGATGTCAAGTGATGTGTCCTCAAATATTGTGGACACAGCTTTCGGACACAAATCATGGCTTCTCCTATCAAATGCAGAGGTAATGGAGACCGTCTACGCTATTTTCTACCGGTCCCGGCAAGTCAATCGTGATAGCCCCCTGGAGCTCTGAAAAGTTATGAGCCTAAACAAAATATAGCGCACAATGACAAAGAGAATGTATATTGGCTTTTAATTTACCTCCTGATCCAATTCAAGGGGCAAACACTCAGTTATTTTAGAAAATAATTTTCTCTTCATAAAAAGTCAAAGAATCTGTCCTGGGTTGTCAGCCTTGCCAATAACTGGGCAGATAAATCTTCCTTGGGTCAAAGTTAAGACATTTTTCTCCACGAAATCCACAACTCAAAATCATACAGTCTATGATTTCATAGTTTCCTAGAATAACTTTCAGAATGAAATAAAGTGAATAATTCTATCACTACCTTTTGATTAGTACTTTACTATTTAAAATACATTTTTTCCACATAATGTCATATTTGACACCTCAAATGTAGGAGGTACGTGTTAATATATTTATTTTATAGTCAAGGCTCAAATAGGCTAAATCACTTATCAATGTCTTAACAGATTATAAAGAGGGACACAAGGACATTTATGAAGTCTGACTGATGTCTACATTTTCAGAAATCAGAATGATAATGTGATTAATGCTATTTTGTGGTGTGAGTTTTATAAATTAGCTCCATTCAATATCTTAATGGTTTTAAGTGAAGAGCAAATTGTAAATAGTCTAAAAATAGGCAAGTAAAATGCACCTTTATAAATTTTTTGCAGTTCTCCTCAGCAACTCTAGAAACTTAAGACTCACGTAGAAATGAGATATTAAATAATAACAAAATTGGTCTAAAATGATAATAAATACCCTAATATATGGATACGGTCCCTTGAAGAAAACAATATGGCCTTTGAAACACAGACACGTCTGTTTAATTGACAATTTGGAAACCCAGTAGTAGAAGCAACATTAGCGCCCAGGATACTCTCAGACAACTTATACTCCCAACCACACTTGCTTTTCTTGTCTTACTCAACCTTTCCGTTATGTTTGTTTTTCCCCCCCACATAAACTTATTCTTAACCATCATATCCTTGTGAGGATCTGCATAACAAGAGAGGTATTCTTTTTATTTAAAAAAATTTTTTTTCAACGTTTATTTATTTTTGGGATAGAGAGAGACAGAGCATGAACGGGGGAGGGTCAGAGAGAGAGGGAGACACAGAATCGGAAACAGGCTCCAGGCTCTGAGCCATCAGCCCAGAGCCTGACGCGGGGCTCGAACTCCCGGACCGTGAAATCGTGACCTGGCTGAAGTCGGATGCTTAACCGACTGCGCCACCCAGGTGCCCCAGAGAGGTATTCTTTTTAAACACAAAGTTCTTCCATCTTAAAAATTTACCACTTCTTCCAGCAAGATTCTTTTAAAGCTATCTCCGATGAGAAAGCTCAAAAACTGACAAATTAAATATAGGAAATAATAGCCTTCTGCTACTTTTTAATTTGCACACACTGAAGTAATTCACTCCCATTCATAATTAAGTTAGATTTACTCAGTGCTATGTGAGTTTGGTATCGTGGATTTTGAAGCAACAGATTCTCAGTCTTTAGTTATTCAGCAGTTGAACTATGAGTGTTCAGTATAATCACGGTGGAGTTTGCTAACTAATTTCCAGTGAATTTCCAATGTCGCCAAAATATCTACTACCTGCTTATTCTGCAGTCCTCAAATCTTGGGCCTTTAGTTTGTTCTTCAATGTTAAAATAAAACTGAACACCAACCTCATGTTCTAAGGCAATTTGAGTGCCTCCTATCTGAAATAGTCTGATGAAAATACAGAAAAAATTACCTTCCACCGTGTATCTTCCCTGCTACCTCTGTGATACTGGGTTTAAGGATGTGAAAATTCACATCCGCATGAACCCTCAGAATGTGACCTTAACTTGGAAGTCGCATTTTTGCAAGTGTAATTAAGCTAAGATGAGGTCATATGGGATCCAGGTGGTCCCTAACTCAAATGGCATCTTTATGAGAGGGACACACAGACCCAGGAAGAAAACAGAGGCAGAGATTGGAGTGACACAGTTACAAGCCAAGGAACATTAATAACTGCCAGGAGCCACTAGAAGCTAGGAAAATGCGAGGAAGGATTTCTCCGAAGAGCCTTCAGAAGGAGTATGACCCTGTGGACATCTTGATTTCAGACTTCTGGATTCCAAACCTGTGAGGGAATAGATTTCTTGTTTTAAGCCACACGATGGGGATCATTCGTTATGGTTGGTTTAGGAAACAACCTACATACCTGTCTTTCTCTCCACACTGCTCATTCCACAATAAGCACTACATCTCTCCCTTCATTTGAGGAAGAAGCCTAGTTCTGCCTGGGGATCTGAGAGGATTTTACTGAAGGTTTAGTTATAATAGGAAAATGCAAGCAGAACAGTCTACAAGGTAAAGGTGAACCTCAGATTTCATTGTCTTGAAATTCCCAGCCAGTGTAGACACTACATTTTCCTCCCTGGCCGCTCTCAATCTCTCCGCTGCCATCAGACTACACTGCACTCCTCTTCTCCACTAAGACCCTTTCCATCTACTTTGTGCTCTGCTCTGTCTCGGATTTCCAAAATGTTTGTCTCCTTCAGCTTCCAGAGTAAGATTCAAAATCTGTTACGGTAATTTTCCAGAGAGGTTTAACTCTGTTTCTCCAGACATCTGATATCAAGGTTGTGCGGTTCATAGCTAACTACCTCATGAAGCTAATTATCGTAAAGAAGACATCACTTTCCTTTCTAGAGGAAGTTGGCCACATTGAGGACTTCCAGATCAAACTGCAATCAGATTTTTTTTTAATTTACTAAATTTGGAAATAAATATAATAATTACCATTGTAATAAATTTAACCCTGAATTCTAATTCTAATAAATGATATGAATAAAGAAAACGTGACCATGAGGTAAATGATACGGTAATAGTTGAGATAACTATACTCCTCAAGAATTGTTTTTAACCTCTGTTCTTGACTTCTACACAAGTAGCGGTGAGGGACACATGCAAAGAAGCCCCCATAGTTCACGTCCTTCCTGATCTCTCTTTTCAAATTAGAATTTTTCCTATCTAATAGAGCCTAGTAGAGTTAGAATCTCTTTTTTTCAAACTCTTAAGACTTGCACTGAAGCACTTTTGTAACTTATTTAGGGCTCACGTGTGGCTCCATCAACACAGCTGTAGATGTGTTCTCTTCTTTAAATAAGATATATTTCAAATATAAAGGGAAAAAAGATGAACATTTATAACAAACAGCTACCCAGTAGTCATGTACACTTCACCTGGATTTTGGAGAATTTGACGTTTTACCATAACGACTACAGGTTTTGTTTTTTACGAAACACAATGTTAACTAATACAGTTGAGACCCTATTTATGCCAGCGTCCCTAGCTTTTCCAGGGTGAACCTTTATCTTGGAATATATATGTCTCTTTCCATTTCTGGTTTTATATATTTGCTACATATGTATTATGCACAAACAGCAGACAATATTGTGTGTGTTGCTTCCATGAATGGCCTTATATCTCTCTCATTCTGAGCTTGTTCTTTCCTCTCAATTTTGTGAATTTCAGCTTTGAGTCATTGACCCTTTACAACAGTAAGGACATTAGTGACTCTCCAGCCACCACTTCTTTTATGAATCTTAGTTCTTAAAATAATGCAATTCCAGAAAATAAGAAAAAGATTACATATTCAATTTCTTGCCCCATATACAAAATTGCTGTAATTTCCTTGGGTACTTCTGGTCTTTTTGTATAATACTTATCTTTGTTTTTCCATTTCTACATGATCTTTTGATGTTATGCTTAATGCC
Source organism: Prionailurus bengalensis (assembly GCF_016509475.1). Classification (NCBI taxonomy): domain Eukaryota; kingdom Metazoa; phylum Chordata; class Mammalia; order Carnivora; family Felidae; genus Prionailurus; species Prionailurus bengalensis. Next base: position 22,449,008 of record NC_057344.1, read on the forward strand.
CCCAAAACTCTTCATTTAATGTATATATATAATAATCAACTCTTTCTCTATTCTAAGATATTTATTATAGTTATGTTTTATTTCCTCCTTTAAAAATAAGCCCACAGTAAACAAAACAAAAATAACCTCCAAAGTTGTTAACTTTTAATATGTTTTGAATTATTTCTTCACATTACATTATAAAACTTTTTGTAAATTATCTGCTCTATGACATATTTTTCTTTTGAAAAATTTTTCTTAGGATCATAGAAATATGAGTGAGCTATTAGTGTAATAAATATTTTATATATTGGTTTTATTTTATATACAGACTTTTAAGAATATATAGAAATTATCAGTACTATACCCTTCCCTTGAGAACTGGGAAATAAGAATAGTCAGATTGCCTGTAGGAAGTTAAACGAAAATGAATCAGAGCAGAGATATGCCAAATCACCTAACCTGATGGAATGTATTAACATATGTAAAGAAAAATGTATTAACCAAACAGTGTTGGCCAGTCCCAGAGGCAAAATCTCATTGCTGTGTCTCATTGTAAATTAATAAATTAATTAAAGTAATAATTCACTGATTGCAATTTGACTTCCTGTGCAGATTGCCCACGGGGAGAAAATGGCCTTGTCAAGTAGATACAAATATTCCAGTTTTTGAGGCAATTACATTTCTTGCTGTAAATTGAATTGACATTTAGTCCCAAGATTCTGTTTAACGTTAGTCTGCCACTAAGAAATAAATCCTCTGAACCTACAAAACTGGGTTTTAGGATACATAAAGGCTTCTGATCATCCCTCCCACCTTGGGGGGCTCTCAGTAAATAGCCACATCCTTTCTTCCCATAATGGGACTCGTTTATCTCAGGTAAACCAGCATCTTCCCTTACTGCTTCTACACGTAGGAATTATAGTCCCTCCAGACACCTGTGAAATATTGAATTCTATGTCTTCTATTGTTTGATATTTTCAGCATTTACTAACTCCATCCACTCAGGAATGTACTTTGCACATCAGGAAGAGCTCACGGTGACTCATTCACTCACTCATACCATAACTCTTCATCAAGTGCCTCCTAAGTGAAATCCTGTGCTCTGCCAGGTGCTGAAATGTTAGCGGTAAGGATCTCAGTTTAATGGAGAAAACAAACTGGTTTAGAGTGCTTTGGTGGGTCATTAGTGCTGCTGAAGCTTCAAGACGGAAACCTATCCAAACCCTGGGACTGGAGGCGGCGCAGGGAGAACTGGATGGTGTGTGTGTGGGAGAAAGGGTGTGGGGGGTTGAGGGAGCATTTCCAACAGGGATCAAAGCTCCAGAAACAAAGGAGAGCAAGGCTTATTTGGGAAATGTGACCAGTTATGTAACAGAAGTAAAAAGCAAGAAGTGCATGGATGGAGTGGTTCTCAGCGAAGCTGGAAAGGAAAGCAGAGATGAGCCATGACCTTATTTGTTCCAGGACCACTTAGCAAAAGTATCCCTACCGAAATCCTCTGTCATTCTAGTCCATGGATTGTGTTTTCAACTACACCAGGGGTTGGCAAGCTTTTTCTGCAGAGGGCGAGATAGTAGATATTTTTGGCTTGCTGAAAAACTTGGTCTTAGGGTAGTTAAACGCTTTCATAAGGTCATAGAAGCCATGTGAGAGGCAGAACTAAAATCCAGATTATCTGATTCTTGGGTTTTTCACTTCAGCTATACTCTACAGTGACAGATATAAAAAAGAAAGAAAACACATCTAAATATAGAGTATAATTAATATTACATAACTATATCAAGATTTTTTAAATATCTATTATGAGCTGGACTTACTGTCTTTGCTCAAAACTCACCTTCAGTAAGGAAATAGCTCCCCTACTCTTTCTTACTTGACAAATGCATTAACACTGTCTACATGCCAACAAAGCTGGCCACACCACCGACCAAATCTGTCACCACCTCGGTCTTCGACTTCCAGGCTCCAGAACTGTGAAAAATACCACGTTGATTGTTTAAGCCACCCAGTCTATGGTGTTGTGTTATAGAGCCTGAACAGGCTAAGACGATACTAATGTTTGAGAAATACTACCCCAGGATACACAAGGCTTCTTAATGACATTTTGGGAGGGGTAAGTGGTAAAGAATACACAGCCATAACACTTTCATACACCTATTTGGGTAAGAAGAACATCAAGCTCATGTAATCAACTGTTTAAATATGATGTGTTTTGTCACAGCATCATGATAAATATATTATGTGTGGGTATATTTGACTTCTGGAAAGACAAAACCTTTGGGGGTGGTACTTGTTAATACTACATGACTCTAATATTTTAAAACATTAAACAATCCACTCCTGGATTATTATTGCCCATTTTCTTAAGCAATTATAATGAATGACTGGGTCACATGGGTATTTTACTTGGTAATTGAAAGTGTGAATACTGTAACAACAAATTATTTTGCCTTTAAGAATGTTTTAAACTCATGTTTATTAAGCGAGGAATGGCTTATGCACTTGGGCCTGATTATATTAATTCGGTATTTAGCACTGAATTCTATTTTGGAAGAATCAAGAAAATAATTATAATTATAATACCACATATTAACATGTTAGCTTTTTATGTTTCTGAGTGGCTCAGTCAGTTTTGTTATAGAATGTTATAGAAAATTGTTGGTATTCTTTACTTGTTACTGGATTATGGTTTCAATAAAATTTAGAAAAAAAAATGTTGCTGAGTATTTCTTCAATTAATTGAGCTTTGTAAACCCATTCCCTAACACTCCATTTTCATATGACAGGGATATATTTGGTGATAGCCACATCTTGCTTTTTTCACTATAGTGTTTCTCAAACTTACATTAAAAAGATACATTTAAATAGAACTGTACTTATTCGTTGGCTTTTATAATTATTAGAGAATATTGTTATTTTTATTTAGCCATGAACTAAATTTTAGAAGTATTTTCTGTCTCTGCCTTTCATTCTATTCTTCAGCCAAAAATGAAAACTTACTAGAATAATACAGGTTCTTTAAAGAAATTTTGATTCTCTGGGGGCACCTGGGTGGCTTAGAAAGTTAAGCGTCCAACTTCGGCTCAGGTCATGATCTCGCCGTCCGTGAGTTCGGGCCTTATGTTGGGCTCTGTGCTGACAACTCAGAGCCTGGAGCCTGTTTCGGATTCTGTGTCTCCCTCTCTCTCTGCCCCTCCCCTGCTCACGCTCCATCTCTCTGTCTCTGAAAAATGAATAAACCTTAAAAAAAAAGAATAAAAATAAAAAAAGAAATAAAAAAAGAAATTTTTATTCTCCAAGTGACTTGTTTTTATAATATTTACATACTTTTATTTATCTGTCCCTAAGTTCATTTTATATATATATATATATAAATATATATAACATATATATACACATATATATATATGTATATATATATATATGTTGCTTTCTTTAAAAATAGGAGGCATGGGGCACCTCAGTGGCTCAGTCTGTTAAGCGTCTGACTTTTGATTTTGGTTCGGGTCATGATCTCACCGCTGAGACAGAGCCTTGTGTCTTTGGATTCTGCCCTGGGTGTTCTCTCGCTCTCTTTCTCTCTCTCTCTCTCTCTCTCTCTCTCTCCCAAAACACAAAACAAAACAAAAAACCAAGAGTCATTTAATAGTCATTTAAACGTGCACATGATCAAAATTTTATAAAGGTTTATCGTATATAGCAATTTGATTAAATTTTGCAGAACAAAATTATTTTTATAGTTAAACACAGTATATTTCTTCACAAAGTTTATTGCCTTAGTAATTTCTCAAAATATCCAAAATAATAAATATTGTCACTATAGCTATCTTGATTCTCTTGTAAAAGATAGGATGTTTGGTCATCTATTTTTATGTTTACAATTTATAAAATATCTTCCACTTCCTACATCATTGAAAGTCACTGGATTATGTGTTCCGGTTTGTGTGTTAATGTGGCAAGAAAATAACCAATTTGTTATTATTTTTACTAAGTAGTATGAAAAATCTTTAGCATATTACTAAACTTTAGATGTTGAATTTTAAAGTCTTTGGGGCATAATATTTGAAGTGTTCTCATATATGTAACTTATATAAATTGTATATGTCACTCATAGAAGTGTGGAGACCGAAGAAATTCGACTTCAGTTTTGACTAATGCAGTATTTGCAATTAAACTCTTTACCAACAGGTGGTGCTAGAAAGTTTAGTATTTGTTTCAGTAGCCGTACTTCTTGGGGGAAAAATGTGGCAATTTTGTAAGCACTATAAAACAATAGTCATATATAATTAACCCCTGCTTGCTTTTGTTCCAGCTCCACCTAAGACCGTACGATTGGTTGGTGGTAGCGGTCCTCATGAGGGCAGAGTGGAGATTTTCCACAGTGGCCACTGGGGCACGGTCTGTGATGACCACTGGGAGCTACGAGGTGGACAGGTCGTCTGTAGAAGTTTGGGTTACCAAGGTGTTCAAGCTGTGCATAAGGGAGCTTACTTTGGACAAGGTAATTAAAAAATATATTTTATATATGTATATATATGTATATATAGTTGTTTTTTTTTTTTAATTTTTTTTTTCAACGTTTATTTATTTTTGGGACAGAGAGAGACAGAGCATGAACGGGGGAGGGGCAGAGAGAGGGAGACACAGAATTGGAAACAGGCTCCAGGCTCCGAGCCATCAGCCCAGAGCCCGACGCGGGGCTCGAACTCACGGACCGCGAGATCGTGACCTGGCTGAAGTCGGACGCTTAACCGACTGCGCCACCCAGGCGCCCCTATAGTTTTTTTTTAATGAAATGTTGGCCCCTCTCTAGTACACAGAATATAGTAGCAGCAGGAACATATAAAATAGGAAGAGATATCCTATGTAGGAGTTTTTTTTTTTTTTCAAAAGCCCTTCCTAGAAAGTAGAAATGAAAAGAAATAGATCTTAAAAATAAATGGCATACGCTCTCAGGCGATCTTTAGTGTTTAAACGGTGTTTAGACTCGTTTGGTTCAGTAGACAACACCAGAGGAAAATAGTGATTGGTGCAGTAGAAGAGGAGAACTAGGGACAGGTGAACCACAGGCCGTCCTGGGAAGCTCAGTTTATGGATCCGGGTCTTGGGGGCATAGGAGCATTTCCCTGTGCTCGCTCACATTCTCTCCTCTGCGGAACGGGAGAGCCGGGCACCGGCTTGTGCATTTTCCTCGCAGTCGTGTTCCACAGCAGTGAGATCTATCCTTGGTCCCTGATGGAGCACCTGTATTCTAAAAGGACAGTGAGGAGCCATGAAAGAGAAAGAAGCAATTACGTAGGCTCTCCCTACCTGCTCCTTATGATTTCTCTAAATCCTTTAAGAAACGTGATGAGAAATAAGGGAAGACGTAGGTTACTTTCCCCTCTATTTGAGGTTCGTAAAACACTGAGTAGTTCTGTTGCTGCATGCATATTTGTGTATTTTTACCCAGCTGACTCCATAACCTGCTCTATGAATGTATTAAAGAGCTAGGAAGAGAGGCACCTGGGTGGCTCCGTTGGCCTAGCGTCCAACTTCGGCTCAGGTCATGATCTCGCAGTTCTTGAGTTTGAGCCCCATGTCAGGCTCTGTGCTGACAGCTCAGAGCTTGGAGCCTGCTTCAGATTCTTTGTCCCTCCCCTCACCACCCCCCCCCTCAAAAATCAATAAATGTTAAAAAAGAATTTTTTTTTAAGAGCTAGGAAGAAAATTTGCAGGGGCCGGAAGTATTTGAATGTATACATTGTGACATTTTTACTGTCTCATTTATTTTTCCTAAATGGGTACCTTACAACAGGTTTTATGTATAATTAAACATATGAGCGTTTCAATTCTAAATGATAAAGAGATTAGAAGAAAGTAACCGTATAAATTGGACTTTTAAAGTCACTATTTTTTTCCTTATTTACTCTACAAATCTGACAAATACATAATTAGTTTCTCTGAAATTGATGTTGACAAAAAAAAATTAGCCTTCTTGATTTTATTAAGTGTTATTTTAGATATGGGCAAGAAGAATTTTCATGCAAAGTTATAAACATAAGATTATCTGGTAATGCTGCTATTTTGTCTATAGCAATAAAATAAGGGAGTGTGCCAAGATAAATAAACTTTAAAAGAAGAGATAAATTGGGGCGCCTGGGTGGCTGAGAGCCTGCCTGGGATTCTCTGTCTCCCTGTCTCTTTCTGTCTCTCTGTCTCTCAAAAATAAATAAGCATTTAAAAAAGAGAGAGAAATTTAAGCAGAGATCCAGGTTCCAAAGTCTTCAGAGGTCAGAAAAATCATTTAGTCTCATATGAAGAGGTGAGATAAGACAAAAGAGTGTGGTGATGGCGAGAATTTCTGTGCCTAGGCTCAGCCCCTGGCCCCAGTTTTTAATTTGTGTCTTACAGCTTTGAACAAAAGAAACAAAGGAAATAGAAAAGATCCATAATTGGGGCGCCGGGGTGGCGCAGTCGGTTAAGCGTCCGACTTCAGCCAGGTCACGATCTCACCGTCCGTGAGTTCGAGCCCGGCGTCAGGCTCTGGGCTGATGGCTCAGAGCCTGGAGCCTGTTTCCGATTCTGTGTCTCCCTCTCTCTCTGCCCCTCCCCCGTTCATGCTCTGTCTCTCTCTGTCCCAAAAATAAATAAAAAACGTTGAAAAAAAATTAAAAAAAAAATAAAATAAAAATAAAAAAAAGATCCATAATTTTCTGCAACCATACATCTTTGGAATTTCCATACGTTCCATCTCTACTATATTTTCAGAACTTTCTCCCCAGGTTGAAAAGTATGGGACTAAAATCATTCTTGCACCTCTAAAATGTACCTCCTAAAGCAAAACGTTTTAAATATCAATAAGCCAGATAATTGTTTTTTCCAGAGAAGAAAACAAAATTTAAAAACCCCCAACTCTTGGTCACTGGAGAATCAAATGAATCATTCAGTCGTTTAGCAAGACTGAGCTACCAACCTTAGTTTCAACAACGTATGAGGAGAGAATAAATTTCTGTGGAAACTAAGACCAATAGCATGAAAGCCCATTTGTTTCAAATATTTAATCATAAAAAATATTTCAGATGACTGTTAGCATCTATGAAGTGAACAACCACAGTGCTTAATGGATGAAATACAATTTTCATCGATGGTGACTTCCTCACCTGGTAGATGGATAAAATTATTCAGTTGTAAGAATAACAACATGTAGATTATTTGAATTATTAGGATGTGCCTTTGTTGACAAAGTGAAATACAGTTTGCCATTTTTCAGATAATTTAAACATGGGCCAGCTGAATAACTGAATCCAAAAAGAGAAAACTATCCTAAAACGGGGGAAAACTCACCTTTCCTCAAGATGAGTGATTTTATAGCTTACATTACACAGAGAGACATTTAACTTTGTGTCTTTAAGAAAGAAGCCTCACGCACCCAGGTGACTCAGTCTGTTTAGAGTCTGACATGGGCTCAGGTCATAATCTCAAGGTTCGTGAGTTCAAGCCCACCTCAGGCTCGCAGCTCTCAGCGGAGAACCCGCTTCAGATCCTTTATCCCCCTCTCTCTGCCCCTCCCCTACTTGTGCTCTCTCAAAAATAATGAAACATGAAGGGAAGGGAAGGGAAGGGAAGGGAAGGGAAGGGAAGGGAGGGGAGGGGAGGGGAGGGGAGGGGAGGGGAGGGGAGGGGGGGAGGGGAGGGGAGGGAAGGGAAGGGAAGGGAAGGGAAGGGAAGGGAAGGGAAGGGAAGGGAAAAGAAGGGAAAAGCCACACACCCCGTGGGATGCCTGGGTGGCTCAGTCAGTTGAGTGTCCAACTCTTGATTTCGGCTCAGGTCATGATCCCGGGGTCAGACTTTGCACTGAGCATGGAGGCTGTTTAAGATTCTCTGTGTCCCTCTCTCTCCCTCTGCCCTTCTCCCCTGCTTATATGCACTCTCTCTCTCTCAAATAAAAATTACAAAATCTATGATTAAAAAAAGGAAACAAACCCTATAGGTGCAGTTTATTAATCTCTTATACCTTGAAGTAAACCTTTCATCTATTATAAAGGGTAAACCAAATTCAGAGCAACAGCAGTAGCATATGTACTGTAATTTGCAGAAAACGAGTAACGTTTGGCAGAATACGATCTGTGGAAGGAAAGCAAACAAGATGTTGTTCCCCAGCTTCATTTCCTCACTGAATTTGCCCTACACTTAAAAGCTTTTTTCTCTTGTTGTGGAAGTTTGTATTTAAATTTTAGTTTGTTGACACATAGTGTAATATTGATTTCAGGGGTAGAATTTAGTTGACTCGTCACTTACATGTAACACCCAGTACTCATCACAGTAAGTGCCCTCCTTAATGCCCATCACCCATTTAGCCCATCCCTTCGATGCAACACTTGCCAGCGACCCTCAGTTTGTTCTCTGTATTTAAGAGTCTCTAATGGTTTGCCTCCCTCTTTTTATTTTATTTTTCCTTCCCTTCCCCTATGTTCATCATCGTGTTTCTTAAGTTCGACATGAGTGAAATCATGTGATACTTGTCTTTCTCTGAATTATTTTGCTTAGCACAGTACATTCTAGTTCCATCCACATTGTTGCACATAGCAAGATTTCATTCTTTTGATGGCTGAGTAATATTCCATTATATATATATATATGTATATGTATATGTATATGTATATGTATATACATATATATACACACAAACCATACACACACACACACATATATATATACACATATCTAAATACATATACACAAACCACATCTTCTTTATCCATTTGTCAGTTGATGGACATTTGGACTCTTTCCATAATATGGCTGTTGTTGTTAATGCTGCTATAAATATCACGGTGTACAAAGCTGTTTTCCATTGAGTTCCAAACATAGGTGGTAAACACAAAGTTAGAGATGTCTCAAGTTTGCATTAACATTAAGGCCTACTCTCACAAGTAAAGTATTCTTGTCCCCATAGCCCTTCTTCCTGCTTGTATCTCCAGGGATTAAGAAAAGACAGAAATAAGTATTCTGAAATCCTGGCAAGAATATGTTTTCCATTTAAATAAGTAATAAAACAATAGAATTTAGTCTAATGTGAAATGCATCATTGGGCTGTATGGAGACAGTTCTCTCATATTTTGTTTGGATAACTGACTACTTCTCGAAGATGAGGGTCCATTTTTAGTGAGACTGTGTTTTCACGGTAGTTGGTGATTCTATACATGATACTAGAGTGTTGTTATAATGAAACAACCAGGCATGTCTGAATTTTGTTTTTCTTTAACATTCTTAATTGCCTACTGAAGTGAATTGGAAAGACTAAGAATTTTATAACTGAGGAGATATGAGATGAAACCTTAACTCTGCTACTTCTGTCTCAGATTGCATTTTTCCCCCAATAAAATGAGAATCAGAGCACCAACCCCATCAGATTTATTCTGAATCTTAAATGGGTTGGCATACAGAAAGTACTCAACACAAAGCCTGGCTCATAGCATCGCTCAATATGGTGGCAGAGATCACTGTAAGCAACGGCTCCAACTGTATCATTCCAAAGGTATTTGCCATCCTCTTTGAAAGGATCAGTACCATATTGTCGATGACATCAGGGATATTCCAGGGCTCAAAGTTGAATGTGACTTTGTACTCCACAGAAGTGTGACTGCAGGAGTGTCTTCTGTGGGGAAGCCAACCCTGTCCTCACTCTTCTCAAGACAGACCCTGCTCTTTTCACCTCTCTGTGGATACTTCAATACCAAACAATTGGACAATGATTATGAAAATTTTAAAATAATAAAGCAAGCTGATCTGGGAGACATAATAGAACTGAAGTTATTTGTTCTGAAGAAAAAGACCCTGAGCAATAAATTTCATGATCTGCTTCATTGTACGTTGTATTTTAAGAACCGGGCTTACATTGTAAGCTGATTTGGGATTAGACACGGCAAACAACCTCTTTATGTGAAGCTGTTTCAACTCCTCCACCTTAAATTTACAGTTTCACTCAGGAGGAAAAGAAAAGGCAATTCCAAATGCAGGATAGAGACTGGAAAGGAAACTTAGAAATATGAGTGGAGGTGGGCGTAGGGGAGAGAAAGAGAGAGATGCATTCAGGTTTTAATTACTTGTTCCCTGGGGAAGTAAGAAAAATCAGATCAACACTATATTGTACATTACTCCCAGAACTGAAACAAGAAGAAAAAAGTTTAAATTTATACCCTTTGTATTTTCCCCCTTAAAGAAAAAAACACAATTCTGGACATAGTTATTCCCCTCCTCCCCCTTCTGGTTTTAAAACAGCAAACCTGACTTACCCAAGATAATCCTTGTTAGCTTTAAAAACAATTACTTTTGCAGCTGCAGGCAAAATGTTTTATAGGAATAAAGCTTAAAGCTCACTCCTTTAAATAGGTTCTTTAATTTGGATGCACCTTTTGCATACAGTGGAATGTTCTTTTTTTTTTTTTTTTTAGTACACCAAAAGGTTAAACTTAAGGAAGCACTGAGTGGCTCCTGCTCACTGCATGGGGCAGTGCAGAGCCAGGGAGGCACTTCTCTGCCTGGACAGGATTTCCAGTCTCTTGTTCCAGTGGCCTCCCAGCAGCGAACTTGGACAAGCTTTACCGACCATGGTGGTGCTCCAGGAGTTTGTCCCATCAGTTCTTGCTGATGCAGAAAGGTGGAGCTGGATTGGGGTAGCCAACTCGTCTTCTAAGTTTACAGGAGTTTGCGCTGCTGCTCCAAACGTGAAAGCAGAAACTAAAGAAAATTCTAAACATAAATATCATCTTTTTTTTTAGTACCCCTTTCACATTTCATAATCAATTTTCCAAGTGGAAGTTTTTAAATTACAAGAATAAATGGAAGGAGATAAAAAATATCACTGTACCTCTGAACTGAGCCTTCAGTGAATGCGACTAAAATCTCAAATATAAAATATATCAGTGACTCAGAACTCAAATTCTTACAGACTGACCCCTGCCCACTGGAAGTTTTAAAATGTAAATGTTTAGGTACACTGGGTGGCTCAGTCGGTTGAGTGTCTGACTTGGGCTCAAGTCGTGATCTCAGGGTTTGTGGGTTCAAGCCCCGCATCAGGCTCTGTGCTGACAACTCGGAGCCTGGAGCCTGCTTCCGATTCTGTGTCTCCCTCACTCTCTGCCCCTCCCCCACTCACACTCTGTCTCTCTCTCCTTCACAAATAAATAAACATTAAAAAGATTTTTTTTAATGTAGATGTTTAGGGCCACTGGGTGGTTCAACCAGTTGAACATCCAACTCTTGATTTGGGCTCAGGTCATGATCCTAGGGTCGCAGAATCAAGCCCTGCGAGCCCCCGCACTGAGCATGCAGCCTGCTTAAGATTCTCTCTTTCTCTCTCTCCCTCTGCCCTGCTCCCCTACTCATGCTCTCTCTCTCTCTAATAAAAAAATTAAAAAAAAATAAATAGAAATAAAAATAAAAAATAAATAAAATAAAAGGTAGATGTTTGGCTGCTGGGTATTATGGAACCTGATTTGGGGCCCATTGAGTTCTTAACACATCTGTTTTGTTACTTATGGTAACAAAGACAATACGAAGTATGGGGTAATATTGTTAATCAAGTACACACTATATGATATCACTCAGTGCTCACATTGCCTGTGAGAATAGATGTTATAGCCCCAGTCTGCATAGAGAAAGTCAGTCAATTTACCAGAGCTGTCACAAAACCTGCCCAAATTTGTGCAATGGTTATGGTGGTTGTGGGGGGGGGGGGGGGGAGACAAGATTTGCGCCTTAACCTATTTCTTTCCGCTACACAGAATGTCCTTCTAAGTTCGTTATCTTGAAGAATGTCCAAAGAGCTTCTTTAAAATCTTAGAACAACAGAATTTTAAAGGTAAATGAAATCCCAGAGCTACATCAGCCCCACCTCCTTATTCTGCATCTATGCTAAAACAGGGAAAATGCGTGTCTTCTTCAGAACCACTAAACTAGAATTGACAACTATAGCCTAAGTTTACCCATTCTCAATTCTGATTCCCATTCCGTTTCCACCTTTGATTTTTAACCTCACCAAAAAACAAAACAAAAGGCTTTTTTCTTGAAGAAGTTGTTGACTTCTCAACCAGAAGTCTTTTTTTTAAATTTTTATTGTTTATTTATTTTTGAAAGAGAGAGAGATACACAGAATGTGAGTGGGGGAGGGGCAGAGAGAGAGGGAGACACAGAATCTGAAGCAGGTTCCGGGCTCTGAGCTGTCAGCACAGAGACCGATGTGGGGCTTGAACTCACAGACCCGGAGACCATGACCTGAGCTGAAGTCGGACGCTTAACCGACTAAGCCATCCAGGCGCCCCACAACTAGAAGTCTTTAAAGTAATCCAGATTGAAATCACCCAGCCATGACTAGATTTAATTAAAATTCATTCAGACTTTTAACCAACAGCAGTTTTTGCTTCTCCACACACCTATTCGGCAGCTGCTCTGCAATCTCGTCACTATACTACCTCTCATGAAATATGATCACCTTTTTGGTGTTTGTTGTTTCCCAGAAAAGTGGTGAGGGACTGGACAGCAGATTAAATCTGAATCTTTGAAACAGATATCCCTACCTGTAATTTTTTAAAAAGAGATTATGAGGGGATGGCATCATCGGTTGAGCATATTCCCAGGCATCACAAACCAAACTCATAAAATTTCAGAAGCCGTGGACAACACAGTGATAGCTGTCTGCTTTTGGAAACACAAAATCAGTCAATTTGCTCTCCTTCCAGCCCCCAAATGGTAAAGGGAATTGTAGATGTGTACGTGGTTAGGTAGATAAATAGATAGATGGATGACAAATAGATAGGAGCATAAAATAAACTGAACACCTCAATTTTGCATAGTTTCCCACTAGCCAGAAAGAAAGTTCAGAGACAAACAATAACAATGACAGCAGCAGCACCCAAATTCCTTGTGTAATAGTTATTATGTAAAGAAATAAAAATAAAATTTGTTTTTTAATCTTTGAGGTTTACATCAAGGTAAAATTTTATGAATCTTATGTTATGTTTGAATTAATTTTTAATGCAGAAAACAATTTGGAATGAGATGGAAAGATGCATATTAAACACATGTTTCCCTTAGGCTCAATAGTCTTGAATATATTAATATAAAATTAAAACAAATCTGTGAAAATTATTTTTATAACTCTCTTTGGGCTTCTGTGCCGTCAGTGAATTGTACCTAGTCTTAAATGTCATCATGTTCTGTCTCTTGGTGTCATTCTGTTATTTTGATAAACGCAAACATTTTTCCTGAGTCTCAGTTGATGTACCTGGGAAATGGAGATAATCGCCATTATTTTACAGGGTTATTAGAAGACGTAAATTTTATTATTTTTTTATTATTATTTTTTTCAACGTTTATTTATTTTTGGGACAGAGAGAGACAGAGCATGAACGGGGGAGGGGCAGAGAGAGAGGGAGACACAGAATCTAAAACAGGCTCCAGGCTCTGAGCATCAGCCCAGAGCCCGACGCGAGGCTCGAACTCACGGACCTCGAGATCGTGACCTGGCTGAAGTCGGACGCTTAACCGACTGCGCCACCCAGGTGCCCCAAGAAGACGTAAATTTTAAACATCAGGTGTAGAAAAAACCTAGGATGTTCACTGTGGCTGAATCTTTTCTACATCGCTAGAGACCAGAGTTACTGAATCGCCCAATATGTCTATCATATCCTTGTCCTTGGTGGGAAAAGCATCGGGATAGGAGGTAGGGGTTCTAGATACAGGTATCAACTCTGCTGCTGATTACGTATGTGATCTCAGTTGCCTCATCTACTCTAAAACATAAGCTGGAAGTCAGTGCAAGAAGGAACGGATTTCGATTCCCTTCACTCAACGGAGGCAGGCAAAACAGATCTGCTGAACGACTGACTCTAACGACGCAGGGGATTGCAGTGAATCATTTTTTAAAGGCACTGGCTCCACGCAGATGCAGGGTGGAAATTAGCTACATGACCTTGGCCCAACTTACTTACTCTCTTCGATTTTCCCTCTCCTCAGCAGTAAAATGGCACTAGAAGAGCACTTAACTTCTTAAGGTTATTTGAGGGCTCAATGAGATAACAGATTAGAAGTACTTGGAACGTTTTCAGCCACATCATTAATTCGTCACAGAGTGGGCTTAAATGTTCACGATTACTACTACAGCTTTGGCATTCTGACATTTGTGACTTCCTTTACGGAGGCTTCTCCACATTTGTGTTCACATATCAGCACATGAATGGACTCTTTTCCGTGTTGTGCTACCCCTGCGGGGCTGTCCTGCTGGTGCTCCAGCCACTGGAGGGGAGGGATTCTCATTCTTAATTAATTCTTTTTTCCCCCGGATTGTGAAATGTCTGCACTGCTGAGATGGAAATCCAGTGACTGAACCCACAACACGAGGAGTGAACGCATCACGGTGCCCTGGAACAGAGACTCTCATAGAGCCATCCTGTTCTTGGGCTCCCGTTATGACAGACCCATGCTGTCCCCAAAAGTTTTACTTACATTTGTTGATACACTTTATGAATGTCTGTATATGTAATAGACATAATGTAGAAATGTCCCACTGTTTTGGCTCTCTTCTACGTGGACATGGGCAGAGCTCCACGATTTGTGCAGTTGTGATTATTTGCATATATTTTTGAGTCCCTTTGGGGCTTCCAGAAAATTTAGATAGACTTTATACATTTACAAGGAAGCACACATGTGCAGACACGCCCACACATACGAACACTCACAAACACAAAAAAGATGGGGCTATACCTTGTAAGAGCCCCTTGGGAACAAAAATGTATTCCTGGCAAGGTTTCTGATTTTGAAGTCATATTCCCCATTTTCTTTTTTATCTGCCTTAAAATTTTAAGTCAAACAGGCTCAATACTGTTACAAACATTTCAAAATATACTTGAGTTCTCAGGTTACTACTTTTATAATTGATCAGCCCAGGAAAACCTTTCTTTTCTAATAGAAATATTGTTTGGGCCCGAATGATTTAATTACTACTATATGAACTGAACAATGCAGTGTTCCGAATTACCTTGAGAACGTGAACCCAAATATAATTTTGTCTCATGTTTGGATCTTTCTAGTAGAGGCACAAATTATTCAAAGATTAAGAGAATGCCCAGTTTATTTTATAGGTGGAAATAAAAATTTCCTAATTCTGAGAGTAAATGAAAACACAAGTCTTCAGAGAAAAATCTCTCCATACACATCCTATTAACTGTTCTTCTAGCTTACAGACTTTCTTCTTTAATCCAACTTCTACATTGCTGGCAGATATACATTTCTAAAATATAGTTCTGATGATATCATTAATTTTTTTTTTTTTTAAAGTTTAAGAGAGAAAGAGAGAGTGAGTTGGGGAGGGGCAGAGAGGGGAGAGAAAGAGAATCCCAAGCAGACTCCACACTAGTGCAGATTCCGGTGCGGGACTCAAACCCACCAACTGTGAGATATGACCCTGAGCCAAAATCAAGAGGCGGTCTCTCAACCCACTGAGCCACCTAGGTGCCCCAATGATGTCACTTCTTTTGGCGACTCACAATATACAATTCAGAGTATTGTAAACGTGGTGCTGGCTTTCTATACAGGCTTCCCCTTGACTGCTCTCCCCTCATTAATGTACTTTGTGTTTTAGATGCCAGGATCCTGGTGACTGTTGTAATACATCAAGCATTACCTTGCGCCCCCACTCTATGGAATAACTTCTTTTATACATGTGGAAAACCTCTCTCCATTTTTTTTTTTAAGTTAGGTCAAATGTTATCCACAAAGTGGTTACAAAATTCCCAATATTTGTAACTTATTCATATGTACACACACCACTATATTATGCACATCACTCAGCATGTATATAAACTTTTATTTATTGAACTCATAGAATATTTGAAAAATCAGCAAGAGTAATGTCATTATGTATGCCATTATAGAGGCCTCTCTGAAAAAAAAAAAGTCTTCACTTAATACCGTGTTTTATAAGTCACAAGGTCTGTTTCTAAGCTGAAGTGATTTCTAATTATGTTTTATATAGCTCTTTGACCGAAAGAGAACGTTTCAACATCACATTGATCTGAATTGAAGAAAATGTATTATTGATTATGCTGACGATATTAAGATATTTATTTACCATCCACCAGACTTGCTAAGGGGTTTCTGGAAATTTAGCTGCTAAATCATCAGTTTCTTGATAGCATGAAATGTCCTTAAAAACACATCAGGAGGTTTGCATTATGTATATGTAACAAAACCCCACATCTTTCATTTAGAAGTCTTTCAAAGGTTCCATTCATTATGTTTAAAAGAAAGGGGAATTTTTATATGTGACACTCACAGAAAATCTTTAGATTGTACCAGAAAAACATTTCTAAACATTGTTTTTCAAATGATCTTCTCCTGGCATGCATGGATTCCTTTCAAAAAGCAGTTGTTTCCTTATTCATTGATAGAATAATGTCCTTCTCTTGAAAGTGGCAGTGAAGTCTATGTATTTAGTTGGTTAAATATCTTCCAGGGAGCCTACTGCTGATGGCCGTTTACCCTTTCATGTGTCTGGGGAAAAGTTCAAGATAAAGAGAGTATTAGCTCTGTCATTTTGTTGTTGTTTGTCTGTGTTTGCAATTAATAATCCATGGTCTTTTTGCAGGATAGTTTGTAAGCCCTTTGCTGATTGTATTAGACTTAGTTTAATTAAAAATAGATAATATGCTTTTTGATTGCCAATGGAACTGGAGGGTATTATGCTAAGTGAAATTAGTCAGAGAAAGACAAAAATCTTATGACTTCACTCATGAGGACTTTAAGAGACAAAACAGATGAACATAAGGGAAGGGAAACAAAAATAATATAAAAACAGGGAGGGGGGCGAAGCATAAGAGACTCATAAATATGGAGAATAAACAGAGGGTTACTGAGGGGTTGTGGGAGGGGGGATGGGTTCATGGGTAGGGGCACTAAAGAATCTACTCCTGAAATCATTGTTGCACTATATGCTAACTAATTTGGATGTAAATTTAAAAAAAAATAGGTAATATATTTGGTAAGCCAGGCACACGTAAATAGCATTACACCAGAAGAAAAGAACTCTAGTACCTGTTAATGTTTCAGAGAATGCCTCATACAGATGGCCTCAGACCATCAGGTCATTGCACATACCTGTGATTAGCAAAGCTTATTTCCCTTCTTATTTCTAAAAATAAAATGAATCTGTTAAAACCAAGCATTCTTTTATCTACGATTTCATAGAGCTGTGGCTACATCTTTGGTATAGGTCTTATTACGTTGTACTCTTACTGGTTTACACAGTGACAGAATATCAGGTTTTCCAGGGCAGATTAATTTTTTTTTTTCAACGTTTTATTTTATTTTTGGGACAGAGAGAGACAGAGCATGAACGGGGGAGGGGCAGAGAGAGAGGGAGACACAGAATCGGAAACAGGCTCCAGGCTCTGAGCCATCAGCCCAGAGCCCGACACGGGGCTCGAACTCACGGACCGCGAGATCGTGACCTGGCTGAAGTCGGACGCTTAACCGACTGCGCCACCCAGGCGCCCCGGGCAGGGCAGATTAATTTTTGAATCCAAATAGAAAGCACGGCACTTGGATGTAGATAATAAGCAGCACCTTTGTCTTAAGTTAGAGGGTCAACTAATGTTTTTGTCCCATTCAGACATAAACCCCAGACCGTGTTTACTGATGCATTTGTATCTGGTTTCTTCAGGTACCGGTCCAATCTGGCTGAATGAAGTGTTTTGTTTTGGGAGAGAATCATCTATTGAAGAATGTAAAATTAAACAGTGGGGTGCTAGAGTCTGTTCACACTCTGAAGATGCTGGAGTCACTTGCGTTTTATAATGTTTTGTTTTCTTCCACATTTATGAAACCACTGTTGCAAAATGATTTTATAAGTTTGCTCCATTAAAATCGGTCCAGTGAATATTTAAGAGATTAGGAATCTTGTCTAAAGAAAAGGAATTGTTTAAAATCACTGGTTAAACATACTGAACGCCGTCACACTTCCTATATGTCTATATTTAAACCATTTCAACTTCTTTAGGTTTTTAAATGGAATTTCTAACATAACGACATGCATCAAAAGGAACGGATTAAAGTCTAAGGCTTCTGGATTATAAGTGCCAATGATAATGGAAACACCTTCCAATCATTGACCTCAGCTGATACCTTCACAAGATGACAAGTTTTGTCATTTTTGTCTTCTCTGTAATCTTTTGAGTTGATTTTAATTAAATTACTGTCTTAATAAATGAGAGGATTGGGAAGAGGTTTTTTGTGCCGAGTTCGCAAAATCTCTAACCATATACGTTTGTTGAGGAAAAATTTTACCCGGCCATCAAATTCTCTGAATGTGCAATAAGTTGGCTGTTAGATAGCAATGTTCGTGACATGCTTTGGCCATGATGAAAAACTTATCAGGAGATTTATAGGTCAATACAGGTCACTAATATGATGATAAAAACAACATGATTATTTTATGTGTTCATGTATTGACAGTTTTACTTTTTGTTACTTTGTCTTAACCGTAAATTAGTTAAAAGGTACAGACCGCCATCACTATATGTGTGTTGGTAACTGGTGGATCAAACGTCGTTTTCAACATGGAGCTCAGTTTGTTATGCATTTTAAATTAAGTTGAATAGTTGTTATAATTCTAAGACACTGTGTTTGAAATGTAAATACATGCAATCATTCTATTTTATTTTTTTTTTATTTTTATTTTATTTTATTTTTTTAAAATTTTTTTTTTCAACGTTTATTTATTTTTGGGACAGAGAGAGACACAGCATGAACGGGGGAGGGGCAGAGAGAGAGGGAGACACAGAATCGGAAACACGCTCCAGGCTCTGAGCCATCAGCCCAGAGCCTGACGTGGGGCTCGAACTCATGGACCTCGAGATCGTGACCTGGCTGAAGTCGGACGCTCAACCGGCTGCGCCACCCAGGCGCCCCCAATCATTCTATTTTAAATAATAGCATGCACATGTCTTGAGCACAGAAGCAAGTTTCAGCCACCCTTCTTTGGAATCTTTCATGAAGTCCCTCAACAATTACAACCAGCAAAAGAGAGGTAAGACAGAGAGATAGAGAGATCTTCAGCCCTAAAGGGTCTGTGACCCTAATTAGTAGTCTATCACCAGGTCTGTCTATGCAGGTCTAGTCTTAGAGTGTGAAAGGCCACCAGGAACCGAGGGCCTGTACCCTACTAAGTGTACAGCCAGAAAGACCAGTGACTGCTATCGAAGCCAAACCAAATCCAATCGAGCCCTGAGAAGAACATACTCTTTCAAGTTTCCTAAGCCCAACCCAGAGGGACACATGATTAGATAGTGGTACTACTACGGAATGGCTCTCCCATTCCCTCTGTAATGGTGATAAGCAAAAAAGGGCTTATGTATTTTTTCATATCCTGAAGTCTCACTTCACAAATGGTAACCACGTAGTAGATTCCCCACTTCTCATTTGCAAAGGCAAAAATGTTGTCTTGGAAATGGAACTGTTGGAAATGGCCTGTTGAAAATGGCCTTTTACCACGTTATGTCCTTCTCCTTGTTAAACATAGGATGGTTTTCTCCAGTGTAATTGTGACTAAGAGAATGGATTCTCAAGGTAGACAGACTGTCTCTAGAGCCTCGCTCTGCATTCGTCTGGTTATTAATTCCTTGTGCTCAACTGCACCGTGTTTCCCTCAAAAGGCAAACAAGATGGTATGACAAAGAATCCTTGGGACACATGGGTGGCTCAGTCAGTTAAGCATCCAACTTTGGATGCTTGATTTTGGCTCAGGTCACAATCTCATGGTTCGTTTGATCGAGCTCCACGTTGGGCTTTGCACTGACAGCATGAGGTCTGCTTGGGATTCTCTGTCTCCCTCTCTCTCTGCACCTTCCCCCTCACTTTGTCTCTTTCTCTCAAAATAAATAAATAAACTTATTTTTAAAAAAAGAATCCTTTGCATATCAGCCTATATGAGATGTATGAGATCAGTGCCTATGGGTGTGTGTGCTGTACTGATGTCGACTGTATGGATACTTATTTTCCATGGAGGTATAGACATTTGTTTCTTGTAAACCAAGAAAGGCCTTTTTGTAATTGAGGTAATCCATTACACTCCATCCAGTCTAGAAATGGGCTTAATTGTGCCAATATATTTGGGAGCTTTACTTTGGAATGCTAAATTGCATTATCTCCTTCAAGAAGCAGTACTTTGTGATTTGGTGAAGGAAGGAAGGGAGGGAGGGAGGAAGGGAGGGAAGAAGAGAGGGGGGAGGAAGGGAGGAAAGAAGGAAGAAAGGAAGAAAGAAAAAGAAAGAACACCTGACCACAATCATTGCATCCTACTTGTTTAGCCATCTAGCATCAAAATAAGTGCAGTGTGAATTAATTAAAAAAAAAAAATTTAAGGAAGAAACAGAAAGAAAGGAAAGGGAGGTGGAAAATAGGAATACCAGTTGATATTTGAGAACCAAATGTATTTTACCTCAGTTGCCTGAATAAATAATTTCAAGTAAAAGCCTCCAGTTTTGCAAAAACTTATGAACTATGATAGTCTGTATTTAAAAGATTTGATTAAGGCATATACCTGTCACAAATCGTATAGTAATATTTGTGATTAAGGGGGAATGGAATATTTGAAACCTCAGTAATTTATGTGCGCTGAGGAATGCATTTATACTTATATCTAAGCCAATCACTGACAAGAGATACAAACTTAGCATCATTGGATTTGCATAAGGGGTGCCTGGGTGGCGCAGTCGGTTAAGCGTCCGACTTCAGCCAGGTCACGATCTCGCGGTCCATGAGTTTGAGCCCCGCGTCGGGCTCTGGGCTGATGGCTCAGAGCCTGGAGCCTGTTTCCGATTCTGTGTCTCCCTCTCTCTCTGCCCCTCCCCCGTTCATGCTCTGTCTCTCTCTGTCCCAAAAAATAAATAAACGTTGAAAAAAAAAATTTAAAAAAAAAAAAAAAAGAATTATTCATGGGGGCACCTGGGTGGCTCAGTCGGTTGAGCGTCCAAGCGTCCGACTTTGGCTCAGGTCATGATCTCACAGTTCGTGAGTTCGAGCCCTGTGTCAGGCTCTGTGCTGACAGCTCAGAGCCTGGAGCCTGCTTTGGATTCTGTGTCTCCCTCTCTGTTCCTCCCCTGCTCACACTCTGTCTCTCTCTCTCTCTCTCAAAAATAAATAAAGACTAAAAAAAATTTAAAAAAAAAAAGAATTATTCATTCTCCAGAGTTGGACAAGCTCAAGGTCCATGAAAGCTCAGGGGCCCATGTTAACTAAATGAAATCCCTGTTCTGGCAGAGAGCGGGAAGAAGTGAATGGTTATCAGGTAGACCATTAACAGTGTTTCCAGAGAAAGTACAATTAGGAGATTTTTATGTTGAGATATTTTTTAACACATTGGAATGGAATATAGGAATTTTAGGAATCGTTGTTTGGCACTAGATATAGCTTTCTATCAGGCATATAACCACAGCATAGCCTGACATTTTAATTCTATTTTTTTCTTTAGTGAATGTTAGGTACCATATTTTTAAGTGGTTTTGTTTAATCGAATCAGTCTTCTTGTCACATCACAACACTATTCCCATCTGGTATTTATCAGCTCTTTTGTTTTACAGGGTACTCTAGATTTAGAAGTTTAGTTATGTCATTTACAAAAGTTATTTTTATGCTTCTAATATCTCTTAACAAAAGACCTGTTTTAGGTATAGGTTATTATTTAGAATATTTACTTAATCAAAAAGAAAAATGAGCGAGCATGACGTCAGCAAAATGGTAGAACAGTGACTCCACGAGCTCATTCCCCACAGAAACATTGAAAAACAAGTACAAACTGTCAGAACCAACCTCATCGGGACTCTGGAACACAGTCAAGATTTTACAGCAACTAAGCAAATGCAGAGTCAAGAGAAAGGCAACTTCCAAACAGCAGGGAAGTTTTGGAACATTTCTACTCACCCTTGTCCTACCCACCCTTGGATTTGGACTTCAGACTACCACAGCCTACATTCTGAGTTTGGAGCCCTGGTCCCCAATTCCAAAGACGCAGGGCAAACCTTCTCCGCAAATGATTGTGTATGTCAGTTCTAACTCTTCTGAGTTGATCCTGAAGGACTAATGCCAGCGTTCGTCTCTGCTGTGCCTCGCTTGACACAAGCTGGAGAAGCAGCATGCCTTGCTCGAAAACTCTGCAAACTTAACACCCCTTAGGGGCCGGGCACCAACAGTTACAGTTGAAACATACAATAGACTGCATAAAGCCTGCTAAGGAGAGCCAGAAAGAGTTTCTATGGACATTTTTTAAAAAGCCACGTTACGCAGAGAAATGTAGAAAACTGTGTCCATGCCCAAGGCAAGTTGTATGTACATCTGCCAAGACCAGAAAGGTAGCTTTTGTTGTTGTTATTGTTGCTGTTTTGTGTGTGTGTTTGTTTGGTTGGTTATGGGGATTTGGGGGGGTGCCAGTTACTAGCATTCAAAAACACTAATGAAACACAAGCTAAGGAACAGAGACTTCAGTGACCACGCACAAGGGTTGCAGTCTCTGCAGAATTAGTTCAGGGAAGTAACTAAACAAATAGACTACCACAGCCTTCAAGAAACACAAACAGAGCAAACCATAGGGAAGGGGGAGAATCTGCTTTTCAGAGTCACCACATTACAATATTCAAAGGTCCAGTGTTCAACAACAACCCAAAATGACAAGGCATAAGAAGAAACAGGGAAGTAACCCACTGAAAGGAGCAAAATCAATGGACAGAAATGGCCCCTGAGAAGTCTGGATGTTGGACGTACTCAACAAAGACCATAAAACAACTGCTTAAATATGATTTAAAAAAAAAACAAAAGACAACTAAAGGCAATCAGAAATACTGTATTAAAATGAGAATATCAATTAAAAGATGGAAATTACAAAATGAGAAAAAACAGCCAAACCAAAATGTTGGATCTAAAAAGCTCCTAAATTACTAAAGCAAAAATATTCAGTAGAAGAGTTTAGCAGCAGCTATGAACAAGCAGAGGAAACAACCAGCCAGCTTGAAGATCGGGCAATCAAAACTATTGAATCTGAGAAGCAGGAAGAAAAAAAAATGGGGAAAAGAAAGAAGATCCTGAGGTATCTGTGGGATACCATCCTATGGACCAAAATATGCACTAAAAAATCCCAGAAATATATATACAGAGAGAGAGAGGAGAGAGTCGTAGTTCTATACTAGAACTACATTTTCCAGAATTCACTTCCCTGCATTGATTTATCATGGACCTCAAAAGACATTTTGAATGGGAGTTTAGCAGGAGACACTTATTTCTTTGTTTTTGTTTTTAGAGTTTATTTATTTTGAAAGAGAAAGAGCAGGGGAGGGGCAGAGAGACAGGGAGAGTGAGAATCCCAAGCAGGCTCCACGCTGTCAGCATGGAGCCCGACATGAATCGCATACTCATGAACCTTGAGGTCATGACCTGAGCCAAATTCAAGTCGGATGCTTAACCTCCTGAGCCACGCAGGCGCCCCCACTGTTCTTTTTAGGTGCCAAAAGTCACTGCAGTGACAGCAGGGCCCGTTCCAAGTCTATACAGATCGTCACTGCTCTGCCAGCTTACGAGATTTGCAGGACAGCAGAACCGTAGCTCCTAAGATCCTAAGATCAGGAGCCTCCCTCAGATCCCCTCACTCCTGAGCCGGATACATGAACTCCATGATGAACTCATCACCTTCTCCAGCAGGCCCCCTGGATCATCAAGTTGCAGGCAGCGAGAAGCATGCAGTTTCCAGCTCACCCACATGGTTTCATTTTCTCCTTGCACCCTTTCCGCTCCTGTCCAACTTCCCTTCGAAAATGCTGATGCTGCTGACCTCAGATGTCCTGGCACCAGGCACAAAAACGGTAGACTGGCATAGCCTACTTAACCAGCAACCAGAATCCCCCGGTGCAGAAGGTCACATCTCTTCAAGGGAAAACAGGAAGAGTTAGCTCTGGATTTTGAGACATTGGCCTTGGGCAGAAAAATGAACAGAAGAATGTAGGGCCTTTAATAATTGCAGTTGTGACCTTGATATTTAGAGTCTCTTCCAGTTTATATTAATTTTTTTAATGTTTGTTTATTTTTGAGAGAGTGAGACAGAGTGTAGGCAGGGGTGGGGTAGAGAGAGAGGGAGACACAGAATCTGAAGCAGGCTCCAGGTTCTGAGCTGTCAGCACAGAGCCCGACGTGGGGCTCGAACTCACGAGCTGTGAGATCATGACCTGAGCCGAAGTCAGACGTCCAACCGACTGAGCCACCCAGGTGCCCCCAGTCTCTTCCAATTTATAAAGCAGACAACTAAACGATGGAACTATTTTTAGTTACTTTGGCTATTGAACTGTGCTCTCTGAAGGCAACGGCTCTCTGAGAGTAAAATACATGAACCCAGGTTTTAACAGGTAAAGTATCAAACCTTTGTGCTGTGGGTTTTTCTACAAAAATGTCGACTGTGCCAAGAATTTGTAAAAGGGTATTTACTACATTATTTCAATAACTCTGAAATTCAGTTGTGACCCTTAAGCTCTTTGGGGTTTCCTGAATAAAAAACTTTAGGACTGCATGCTTTTAAATTTTAGGTTAGGGAGAAAAACAAGACTGAACTGTATTTGTTAATCATCCATCATGAACCTCCCTAGGGCCAACTAATTTCAACCAAACCTGCAAAACATTGCAATTAAAAAAACCAAAAAACAAAAACAAATCTCTGATGCTTCATGCTTGGAACATCACTCTAAAAAGACTGGTAAGATGACTGATGTAAGTTGTTCATTTATTTTATTTTGTTAAATTGCATAGAATCGTCCCGTTCTGAGGGTTCTATGGCAGAATACAGTGATACAGAAAACAGAAGAGCTACTATTCTGAATAAGCACCTGTTAGGGAAATCAGGCCTATCTTTTAGAAAGCTAATGAATCCTGTATCCAAGTCAGCTGCCAAAGTGATTGCCGGATAAAAAGGATAACCTGAGAAAGTTCTGAACCAAAAAAGAGAAAAGGAAGGAAGGAAGGAGAGAGAGAAGGAGAGAGATCTGAGGAACAGCAAATCCATTAATCATCTCTTCATTATATGCTGAAAAATTTGAATGAGAAGGTAAGTGGGTTTCTGGTATTTTTACACATCTTATGCTAAAGAAACAAGGTAACAAATGAGTTGGAAAAAAAAAAAAAAAGGCTGTGCAGCCTTAGTATCAGACAATTATTTTTATCTTAGTGCTCAAATTCTAAATTGAATTCCTGGTCAAAAACACTTTCACTCCACATTGCGGTAGGAAGGGAATCGAGAAATTGAAAGGAACAACTTTATCCTAAAATTTTTTACCAGTGACTGGGCGCTCAGATTATATTTGGGGCAGCAATCCACCCGTCAACTTGACCTATGCTCACTCACATAACGACCACAGAAAAGCATTTTTATTGTTGTGTTTTTCATTTTAAAATAGAATTACGGTATTGTTTCCTTTGATAGGAGGAAAAGTTGCATCACATTAAGATAAAGCACAAAGACATCACATTCTCTGTGGCTTATCTTCTCGTAGAGATGAACTTAAACAGTTGAGTATTATTGGTCAAGTGCCTTCTCGGTGAACAAGGACGGCTGTGTCATTTCAGGAACGAAGGTTTCTGGGAAGCCATGGGATGTGGTCAGTGTAGCGGGCAGGAGGGGAAGACCCCCATTTCTGTCCGGGCTCTGCCTCGTGGCTGGCAGCATATTCTCTAGGGAAGTCAGCCTCTAGTCCTCAAACCCTAGCACGGAAAGTGGGAATGCTTATCCGTGACCTTGTTACCCTCCGGATGTGCGTGTGAGGACCAGATGACAGCATGAATTCCTGACAGGTCAGAAGTTAGGCATTTTCAGGCAGTCCTCATATTTATTAGCCTCCCCACATTTGACAAGGTTAAAAAAAAAAAAAGAAAGTAAAGAAATGGAATTATTTTGAAGTTGGTTTTGTTACCTAGGCTGTTCCCTTTTTATTTTGATGTGGCTCCAAGACCTCCACACATCATAGCTTCGTTAGGGTGAAAACTGTGATAATGCCCTGTAAATAAGACAGAGGGTTTACTGGGTATCTAGAACTTTTCATTGACTCAGATCTGTAGGGAGGAAGAAATGCTGGGTGAATCAGCTGTGTCTAACTTAGTGAAGGAATTATCTTATAAACTGAAAAACACATAAAACAAGGGGACTTTCCAAAGCCGCCTGGGGGGGACTTTGGCTTTGGTGTAGACACTCAGCTCTTGACATCCACAGAAGCTCTGAGAAAGAGAAGGGAAAGAAGGAGGAATTTTCACAGAGACTGATCCTACATGGAAACCCAGCAGAAATCCCAGATCAAGAAGCCTTGGCCAAAATGCTCCCAGGTGAATCTACTTCTTCTGCCTTCCAAAGATTTGATCCCTTTCCTGAGTAGTTTGCTCTCTTTACACAGTTCTCTCCCATCTCCCCTTTCTTTACTTTCCCCTCTCACTCCAGAAAAGGCTTGGGGTTTAATTTAAAAGCTGTTAGACTCAAACTGGCCAGTCCTCAAGAATGCCTGCCAAAGTCTTAATCCAAAGCACTTACTCATTGTCGGTCAGCCAGCGTCTGACACAGCACATGCTCACCCGGACAGGCTGTGGAAAGTTACAGAGCGGTAGGAAACGAGAAAGCAAAAGGGAAGCGACTTGAGCCCTTCTTAGGAAGTGGTTATGATCTAAGGGGGGGAAAATGTGGTTTGCCACAGAGGGGATTTTATTAGGGCCACAGAAGGATAGAACCTGAACAACCTGAGCTGAACACGAAGAGCTACAAACAAACAAATCAATCCCTCCAAGAACAAAAACTCCAACTCAGGAGGTTTTAATTGGATTTAAGAGGCATCTGGGAACCCCTGTAAAGTCGTGGAAAGGGAAGTAATATCTAACGATGATCGTGGCTAGAAGAAAAGCTGGTTATCTTGAGGCTTGAGGGGACTGGTGGTACATAATACGAGGCATCCGTTAAACTCAATGATGGGCTCGTTTAAGGTGAAACTGATAGTCCCCTCTGTTGCTTTACAGATTTAGCTCGCTACATCCAGATTGAAGCCTCCCGATGGCCCTGGTGATGAATTAGCATGAAAGTAAGCCAATGACCCTTTCCATGCTTAGCATTTTTTTCATCTTCAAAATAATATATTTACCCCTTCTACTTCAGCGTCACTGTTGTGATAAAATTAGAATCTGATACGAAAATCTGTACCAGTTGCACAGCCTAGCGTCCAGGAAGAGAAGGTGAGAGAGAGGCAAAGAAAATTTGTTTCTATTTCATACTCAAGGACTGAGTCCAGCTTGGTATAATTCTGAGTATAGAATTAGGTGTATTGGATAAATTTTTAATATATGATAATATCAGTTTCTTAGTGGTTCTGATGAATCACTGTGGCGTCCTCACCTTGCTTTATTGTATGATTCATGTTATGACATTACCAAGTGCTGCCCTCTTTAGGAACAGAGGCGCTGCGTTCATTTCCATATATTTTTTTAAAAGGCTGAAGCAAGACCCACCTTGACGTATTAAAGGTGCAGTCTTGTGTGGAAGGTTTTAGGGAAAGAATTTTGGGCACTGACCGTGATGTCTGGACTCCTCTCTCTCTTACCAGAACCTCCTGTTGTTCAGGCCTCCTGGTCAGACCTGAGTTTAAAATCACACAGGGGTTAAACTCCGCAAACATCAGCCCAGGGGCATCGAGTTTCTCGTGTGTATATATGCAGATGATAAAAGTACTTCTAGACTCCTGTTTAAAATCCCTAAAATCATGTGAGAGCGAGCGGTGGAGGGTAATTTTTAAAGGTTGGTATAATGTACAAAATCATTTAGAAAGAAGGGTTCCTCAACATCAAAATACTGAAGGAGACTTTATGAAAACCTCCAATAACGAGGTCGGTGGACAACATTCTGTACACCCACTTTAATGCTTGGCGTTGAAATTCTGGCTTCCCTCGTCTAGACTCTTAAAAAATACACTTGTGTGATATGAAGGTGCATAGTAGGATGCTGATTTAAGGAATTTGTCATTTTGAAGGATTATAAATGTGTTTTTATGGTGATAAGTTCTTGATGATCCCGATATATATTATTTTCATGCCAGATCCATATTAAATTACAAAGCAGGAAGATACAGCATGTAGAGAGTTTCTTTTTGCTCTGCTGTTCTTGGAACTGGGAAGTCTTTCAAAATTAAATGCTTTAAATTTACAGTAAAGGGATTCATTTCCCTCTCTACCAGCAGAGGGATACCGAGGTCTGTCCCTCCTAGTCTCTCCAGGACTTTTACTGGTGTGAACAATCAGCACTAATGTTTGACCTGTTCTACCCAGAGTTCCCATTCCTGCTTTCTCTGTGTTCATTAAATTTAGGATTCATCTTCGTGTTCCAAGAGTACCTTTTCCTTCATTGCCTCATTATGGACACCATATGAATTCCATCATTTCCCAAATATCACAAACACAAAGCCTGAGAGTTCAAACACACGAGCTTCCCAATAACATCAACAACTCAGAACCCAATATTAAATACCCCTGTTGTTGATGCTTCCAACCACTGGGAACGTCTCCTTGGTTGACCTGACTTCCCCTTTGCTTCTCAAATACCTACATCTTTCTCTTTCCTCTAAGGCTCTAATGTACAGCCCGATGCCTATTAATTTTTGTGCATCTCAGATGATTTTATTTCATTTTTCCCCACTCTGTCCCTGACCAAGGAGTCTTAATTTTTTTTAAACCTATGGATAAACATTCACCCAATAGAGTTACCCTCTCTGAGAAGATCTGTTATGAGCTGCTAATCTTAGAGTTGAGTTTTGAAGAGCGAACACCACCATACATTTACTAAAAACTCAAAATAGGCAAGCATTTATCTGGGTTCTATGAGGAAAACAAAGATGAGTAAAATAAAACTGCTGAACAGAAAGAACGGACAGAAACAATCAGCATAGCTACACACGTAGGAGTTCATCATTCATAATCTGCCGAAGGCTTTAGCAAATAAATGGGCTCTGTGGCTTAATGCCTCGGCCTGGGTAGCTCTTGAAATAAGACTGAACACACATTAGAAACCCCGTGTCCATCAAGCAGGTGTGATGTCAAATTAGGAGAGCAGCCAGAATCCTGATACAAAGGCTTCCTGGGACCTTGCAGGGGGGTGTATGATGCCACTTAGTCCCTGCCAGCAACCTGTCTGTTTCACTCCAGCTCGGGCCACTGGTCCAGTAAATGTGAATGCACCCTTGCTTGTATCAAGAGAGACCATGAAAACTACAACCTCTTGTGCCCTGATTTACGGTATTGTCACTTATTATTTGGACTCCAATGGAATATCCATCTTCTTTACCCCAGTCAGCATTCAAAAGGGATGGAACTCTATTTAACTGGCCCCCATCACTCTCACGCACCAAACTCCTTGATCCTGCAGTATCTCTCCAGCTATCGTTTGAAAGTAGTTCAACTCTTTTATCACTTCATTCTACGGGTAATGTAATACATAATACTACAGTCCGGTGCTTCTGGACAATGCTCCATTTACAAGATAATGTGAATAACTACTAGTTCAAGCACAGAATTGCTAATAGACCATAAAAAGGTATTTGTTCATATAAAGTATCACTCATTGCTTTCCTATCAGACCCTTTATCCAAGCACTGCATTAATGTCTCTATGCAGTAATAATTTCATTTTTGAACTTTAAGATAAGTCTTTAAATGACTTAAGCATCTGCTTAGCTGAGGAGGCATAACCTTCGCTGAGTGTTGCTGCCAGGGCAGATTAACTGGGCTCTCTGAACGTTTTGTGACTCCTCACCGCACATTTTAACAAATTAAAGCCTATGGAAAACAATTTACAACTTAAATAGTAGACAACTATAATAAATAAATATAACAGCTTAGTTACCCAACTTGTTCTATAGCTGAGTATGCTCTCAAATAATAATGGTGGCAACTTGGAATCAATAGCTTTCATAGAATGAAAATGGATAGATGAAACTTGAAATAAATAGAAATGTAAAAGAGAAAACTGATGATTTCTCAGCATTTGCAATTTCTGAGGATTTATCAGGAAGGTAGAGTAGAAGGAGAAGGTGAGGGGTGACACCCCCATTCCAGCCATGGCAGCTTGGGATCCAGGGTGGGCCTGGCTGAGCAAGCTTGTCAAGGTTCAGGAACACTCTGTATGTAGATACCTGAAATGATGCATTGAATGGATGAGCCTTAAATGGGCCTTAAATAGGCCATTTGAAGGCATACCATTCAGGTTAAGTTAAGCTAAGTTAAAAGGCACAATGGAAGGAACACAGAATCTGAAGTGCAGGAAGCCTAGGTTCAAATCCCGACTCTTCATTTCATGGGTTTGCAACCTGTGTAGACTTAGGCGAATGACTCAACCTTCCTTAAACTCACTGGTCTTAGCTCTCAGAGTGATGTCATAATAATTATAAAGAACCATGGTTATCTTCGGCCTCATTGGATGTTTCACTAAGTGTTGTGTGCTATAGCATGGTTCAGGGCTTGGGAGAGCAGACTAGTTGGTCAGCATATTTGATCAGAAATAGAATTGAGGCTTCCAGACCAAAGATGAAGCAGGGAAAGGGGGCGGGGGTGGGGGGTTGCTAGAGAATAGGGGCTGCTAAGACTGAAACTGCTGTTAACAGTGGAATGAAACAAATGACTCAGGGCCACCCAGGAGCCTGCAGAGGTAGGGCAGAACCCGAGGGTGGTGAGCAATTGGAATCCTAGCATTCTGCCTTGGCAACCATGAGCCGCTGAGCCCTGCCGTGAAGATTGTAAGCACAGTACCCTACAGGAGCTGAGTTGCTGGTAGTGTTGCTGTGTCCCAGCCTAACCTAACCACGGCAGCAGCCGTATTCTAAGAGATTTTCTATTCTTCTGCCTGGGGGTTGTTCCGGAAGAGTCTGTCTCAAGGTTAGATTGGTATTCAAACTAAAGGCTGGCTGTTGGGTCAGCAAAAAGAGAAGGTTACTCATTCTTGACTTCCTTTATAGATGGATGAGCAAACTCCTCCAATAATTCTCTACTAAGTCCTTAGATAAGGGTCTTCCTTACTTAGAGGTCAGTTGCTAGGTGATTTCTCCTAGGTTGTATTTCCTGCAATAGTTCCTTGTCTAGACAGCTAGATATTGCTGTAGTGCTGTCTCCAGAATTTCAGAGACAGAGTCCAGAGGATCTGTCTGCATATGATGGCATCCCCAAACAGAGGCTGAAATGTTGAAAGGCCAAGAGACCAGTACTCAAACTCTAGAGGTTCGATTCCAGGTTTACAGAACCGGGTTTGTATGCCATTCCTGAGCTCCGCTGGTGTGTGATTCTTGGTCTGCTTGTTCCTTAGTCTCCTTCTGGAGGCAGGACTCAGGAATCCTGCTCTTGGCCCTTTATTTCCCCACAACTTAAATCTTAGCTAAACGAGGATGGTGGAAGATGGCCAGTGTGCTCCCACTTGAGTGTATCCTCAGGGACTCTGGCCAAGCATGGTTATGAAATTCTTTCTTTCTGCTTCTTTTCACACCTTTTGGGTATGGAATGGCATTAATTAGGCAAGTACACAAAAATATATCCTAGTTCCTGTGTTCAACCTCTCTCCTCCAATAGCAATCTTAACCTTAAATATTTATCAAAAATCTCATAAAAATCTGATAACTTTGGAAGAAAATTTGAAAGGTGTTTTTGTTTTGTTTTGGGTGCTCTAAGAGGCAGATGTCAAGATACAATTGCAGTGAAATAGATGAGGAAAATGTCTAAGGCATAAGGGAGAAAGAAAGTAGGAGAGCTGTAGACTGTATTGAGAGGCTGATACCTGTGGAGGGAAAGCGGAAGGAACAAGGGTTGGGTAGGAATAGTCTCAGATCACAAAGCAGTTTTAAGAAAGTTTCTTCCAGGCCACTGGGGAGTCCCTGAGCCAAAGAAACCCATCAGAGGAGACCTGAATTAAGGACCGCATTAGGACACTGCAGTGCTCAGTCATCAGCTAGGAGCACCCTGGGGCAAGTGCAACATCACCTTCCCAAAGATGGTGCTAGATCCAGAGGGGCAGCAACTGGGGCCTTCCTCGATCAACTACGTCCTCTAGTAGACACTAAGAGAGTAGAGAAGTGCGTGTTCACGGTCACTACAACATAAAGCCACAAAAAAGTAGCAAGAGATTTCATCTTGATGAATAGAGAGATTGGATTTCACACATAAATCTCAAATCGTCCCAGACTAATCTAGGGTCACATAATTCCAATTCAAATGGCAACAGGATTTTAAAATCTGTTTCTTGTTGGTTTTTATTTTTGTAGAACTTAGGCTGACTCCAAAATTGCTTGGAAGAGAAAAATAAAAGGAACAGACACCCTTAAAGACCAAAGAATGGGTGGAATCATTTGTTTGTCCAAATATCAAAGTATCATAGCACTATACTAATGAAGAAAGGTTAGTAATGGGTCTGGAATAGACAAATAGAACAGTGGAATCGAATTTAGAGCCTGGAGTAGACCAGCACATAAAAGGAAGCTTGATATATGATAGAAAGTTGGAGAAGATGTTCTTAATTATTAGGCTGAGAAAATTAGTCCTCTATATATGGGAACAAAAATTGAAATCAGTTGGTGATTTATACTAAACACAAAAATTGAATCCTGGTCATTTAAAGTTTGAAATGTTAAAGCCAACCTGTAAAAAGGCAAAGAAAAAAATAATGCAGACAGATTACCTTTATAACTTCCTTGTAGGTAAATACTCCTTGAGTGAGACAAAAAATATAAATTATAATGAAGAGACTGATACATTTTACTGCATTAAAAAATATGGGATTATATATACATACACATATGTGTGTGTATATATGTGTGTGTGTGTGTATATAAGACAATAAATCATTGGTCTCCATAGAACTACAGCACATGTAAAGTCAGTATGGAAGAAAACAAAGGACTCAGAAAGTAGACTGAAGATAAGACAGAGAGCAAACCAAATGGTAACTAAGGAAACAAATTAACCCACAGTAAAATATCACTTAACATTGGGGAAATTTTAAAAAGTCTAATAGTTGCAAATACTGGTAAGGGTGGAGAAAAGACAATTCTCATAATTGCAGTGGGAATTGGAGTTATAACAATATTTTTAGAGCAAACTTTCATTACTGAATAAATTTTAAAATGCACATTCCTTATAACCATCCATTAGACTTTCAGGTTTTAATCTTTTTTTTTTAATTTTTTTTTTAACGTTTATTTATTTTTGAGACAGAGAGAGACAGAGCATGAACGGGGGAGGGGCAGAGAGAGAGGGAGACACAGAATCGAAAACAGGCTCCAGGCTCAGGTTTTAATCTTTTAGAAAAGAGTATCACAGAATGGTTCATTGTAGTATTGGGGGGGAAAAAAATCAACAGACAGATAAAGTGACTTTTAAAAACTTGTGAGAATTTAGACTCAATCCCATCACACTGAGTTAAGCACTACTTTCCTGCCCTACAGTTAAATAAAAGTGAGCTACATTAACAATAACCCTGTAAATGATATTGGGAACAAACAAAGTAAGTTAGCTTGCTCCAAATAATGCTTGCTCCTGGAAATAAGCCTGTGACTCATCTAAAATAATCTGCTTTTAGAACTTAAGATTTTATCATTTCAAAACCACCAGACTCATGAAGATTGACTTCAGGACCCTTGCTCTGTGCCCCCAAGGCCAAAGACATAATGCCACAAACCCTGTCTAACATCAAACTTTTCTGCCTTGCAAGGCCCACCTAGAATCATCCAGCCCTGTTTCTACAACTATAATCTTTCTTTGCTTTCCCTTCTGAAATACTTTTAAAACGACATCAATCTTGTCCTTTACTGAAGTAAATCCAATAAATTTTGCTTGATCAACAAGTGTTTGGGGTAGTCTTTGGAGCAGTCAACAGTAGTATATTTAAACAAGGAATATGCTGTAAAAAATTGTCTAGAGTTGTAGATATCAATATGAACAAATTTTACATAATATTGACTTAAAAATAATAGCAATAAAACAAAAGTTGCTATAGAGAAATACAGTTTAGCTCCATGTATATAAAGTGTAAATCAATAGTAAAATTTAAGGAAGCATACAAATATGATCAAGGTTGAGGGCACCTGGGTGGCTCAGTCGGTTGAGCATCTGACTTCGGTTCAGGTCATGATCTCACGGTTTGTGGGTTAAAGCCCCACATCGGGCTCTCTGCTGACAGCTCTGAGCCTGGAGCCTGCTTCGGATTCTGCATCTCCCTCTCTCTCTGCCCTCCGCTGTTCACACTCTGTCTGTGTCTCTGTCTCTCACAAATAAACAAACGTTTTAAAAAATTAAAAATATCTGATCAAAGTTGAGAAAATACAGATACTGCACACCAAATTTAGGATTTGGGGGATGACAAGTGAAAGACATAGGATTACAGTCAGGAAACGGATAGCAAATTTGAACTGTATTTGTCATGTTTTAACTCCCAAGATAGGTGGTAGCCTCCTAGTGTTCCTCAGAGTATTATTTAAACATTTTCTACAATTTTAATTATTTCATAAATAATTTTAAAGGAAAGGTGTTGGGGTATGATACTTGGAGGTGAATGCAGAAAGAGGGGATGATAGTGTCAAATGCTGTGTTAGGATGTAGTACGTTCTGATTAACAAGGTGGCCGTGCACTTGTAGGAAGGGAGCATGAGAAGAGGCTGAAAACTGTGGACGAAGAGACAGGGAGTGTGTTAAAAAAACAAAATTTAACCAAATACATTTGAAGAGCTAATTGGCTTTGTCAAATGATTCATGTATCAGGCAGCACCCCATCTAGCCAGTAAGGGAAGTTCCACTGGGCTGTAGAAAATTATAACCATTTAATTTTTTTTAAGTTAATACCAAGTGAGAGTGAACTGTGGAGGGGCAGAGAGACAGGGAGAGAGGATCCCAAGCAGGCTCCGTGCTGTCAGTGCAGAGCCTGACATAGGGCTCTGTCTCACCCACTGACCATGAGATCATAACCTCACACAAAATGTAGGGTTGGATGCTCAACCCACTGGGCCACCCAGGTATCCAGGAAACGTTTTTAAAGCCAGAAAGGGAGCTGGGGTGGGGGGGGAAGGAAATTACTAGCAAAGAACGTATTGTTTTAGGCAAGGTCGCCCTCCAAAGGGAAACAGAAGCAGATGGATTATCTCCTGGTGTTGACCAGGAAATTCCAATTTGTCCGTTCCAAGGTTGTATTTCTCAGGAAGGGGGGCTTGGTTGAGCTGTAGTTGAGGTATTAAGCCTTGGTTTACTGCAGTAGGGCGTGAACATAAGTGACTCCATCTTGGGCCTGCAGTTTTGTTTTAACAATAGAGACAACTTTTAGGAAAGAGCTCTTTTATTCCCACTGGACTCTGTTGTAAGATGGTCTGGGCACAGTTCAAAAGAAACCTACCGTGAAGAGGTTTATCATGTATGCTTTTCTCTGTGTATATCGCCACACTTTAAACCAACAGGCGCCACACTTTAAACCAACAGGCGCCACACTTTAAACCAACAGGCGGTATAATTGCCCCTTTACTGAGAGGAAGTGAAACCACACGTGTTGGTAGTGGACTGTTTTGCATTTTTAGAGACCATAATGGCTTTGACTACAGGCCACTTTACATAAATGACACACAGCCAAAAAAAAGGTCAACAGGATGGTTACAGTGGAGTAAATTTACTTAAGAATTTGCAATTGTTGACTTAGCTGTAGGGGGATAGGAGGCAAAGGAGAGCCAGAGAGGGATAGATCCAGGAATCAGGAAGAGACCAGAGAAAAGCAGGAGAAATAAAATCATATGAGAAGTGAGGATTAGGAAAAGCCTTCCTCAATTTGCAATTACTGACCCATGAGAGCACATTTAATACTTCCTTCGCCTTCAATAAATACATTCACAATTAAAAACACATTATCTGTGCATAACACATTGTAAAACTATGTGCTCTCTTCTTGAAGCAGCCAAGCTCAAGTATTTAACTAAATGCTTACAAAAATGTTAATCCTGTGGCAACAATGTCTGGAAAGTTCTGTATACCAAGCGAAGTCAGAAATAAATTATCACAAATGAAGGTTAAACCACAGTATGGTACTCACATATAAAGGTGGGAAATAAGAATTTAAGAGTACTAATCAGTGAAATACGATTGCTGATAGGCTCTTACTAGAGCTACTGGGTTTAACAAACGGTAATACGGAATGGCCAGTTAAGTTTGAATTTCAAAT
Organism: Prionailurus bengalensis; assembly: GCF_016509475.1. Taxonomy (NCBI): domain Eukaryota; kingdom Metazoa; phylum Chordata; class Mammalia; order Carnivora; family Felidae; genus Prionailurus; species Prionailurus bengalensis. The sequence continues at coordinate 22,485,248 of NC_057344.1, forward strand.
AACAAATATATTTTTCAAGCAGAAGTATGCTCCGTGCAATATTTAGGACACACTTATATTAAAATCGAAATTTGTAGGGGCGCCTGGGTGGCTCAGGTGGTTAAGCTTCTGACTTCGGCTCAGATCATGATCTCACAGTTTGTGAGTTCGAGCCCCTCACCAGGCTCTGTGCTGACAGCTCGGAGCCGGGCGCCTGCTTCACATTCTGTCTCCTTCTCTCTCTGCCCCTCCCCCACTTGTGTTCTGTCTCTTTGTCAAAAATAAATAAACATTAAAAAAATTTTTAAATCACAATTTGTGGATTACGTCAAGTTCAAGTTTAACTGAGCTTTCTGTATTTTATCTGGCAGCCCTACTTCGTACATGTTCCCCACTGGCTTTTCAGTCTGCATTAAACATTTATGCTCTTTCTCTTTCTCACCCTTAGTTTCATTTTCAATTTCCCCGTCATATTTTTCTGGTTTTCCTACATTGTATTTCTTTCAGTGAAGGAACAAACTAAATAAGTTTCATTTCTCCAAGATGTTATATTTTAGACTAATTGCTTTACTCACAACCTTCTCTGAATTGTCTAGTCATGCTTTATTTGATGTATCTGGTAATAAAGTTCTTTAGCATGCTAGTCCTCTGCAAAATTAATTTTGTTCAGAAGACCCAGGCCTGGATTTTATGGCTTTGAATTGAAGGGAGGAAAACAAACTTTTTTCCTCTACCTATCTTAGGGTCACTGGCTGGGGCGCTGCAAATTAGAGACAAAGACAAGTTAACAAGAGAAAAACAAATACGAGTTTCTTAACGCCTGTGCTGCAGGTACACATGGGCGTGCCTGGTGATGACTACCTCAAAGGGGTGGTTAGAATCTGACCTTATCTAGCATCTTTAAAAAAAAGAAAATTGTAGGAAGCAATAAGACAAACAAAAAGGACTTTGAGTTCCGAACGGTGACAAATTGTAGCAAAGTAAATATATGGGCAAATTAATGGAAGGTAAGAGCTAGTTAGTCAAATTGATCATGTAGATTCCTCTGGTGCATCTGTGGGTGGAGCAGGGTCTAGAGTTGTCTTTGGTGATTAACTTCTGTTCTCTCCTTCGGGGAGGGGGACCTTTGCCAACTCGTGCCCTTCTTTTAGGCAAATGTGGAGATGGCACAGAGTTCTTGTTTCTGCTTCTTCTGAATTGCCTTCAGTCTAAAATAGTACTCAGGCCAAAGTGACATATTTGGGGTAGTATTTTGGTTCCCTTTAAAATACTGGAATTTCAGTAAATGCATTTGAAAAACACTGTACAGTCATACCGCCATTGTCTTTAGTAAAGGAGCAAGCAATGCTATTTTACCAGAAACAAGAAATGTTTAAGATTAAAAGAGGGACACCTGGGTGGCTCAGTCAGTTAATCGGCTGACTCTTGATTTCAGCTCAAGTCCTGCTCTCAAGGTCGGTGGGATCAAGCCCTGCATCAGGCTTTGTGCAGGCAGGGTGGAGCCTGCTTGGGATTCTTTGTCTCCTTCTCTCTCTGACCCTCCCCTACCCTCTCTCCCTCTCTCCCTCTCTCCCTGAAACAAACACTTAAATAAAATTAAATTAATAAATTTTTATAATGTTTAACGTTTATTAATTATTGAGAGACAGAGCATGATCATGGGGGGGGGGGGCAGAGAGAGGGGGAGATAACAGAATCCGAAGCAGGCTCCAAGGCTCCGAGCTGTCAGCACAGAGCCTGACATGGGGCTCAGACCCACGAATGGAGAGATCATGACCGGAGCCAAAGTCGGAGGCCCAACTGACTGAGCCACCCAGGCACCCCAAAGTTAATTAATCCTTTTGAGTCTGCTCTGTGAAATATACATGGCTAAATACGTTAATAAAGATGAATTTTTCAAACATAGCTTATATGAAACTATGTACCAATTTTCATCATTCCTTCTTTATAATCTGAGGCACAGTACAACAGAGTCAAGATACTCATTTAAGGACATCATCACTCCAAATACGAATAGATTTCATCACTTAATATTGTAGTTTAAGAATATGTACGTAAAAATGGATACAAATTCTCTATACCAGAGTGACAAACTTCTCCTGGTAAATTTTAAGTATACAATAAATTTTTCTTTGTTATATGAAGATATTTTAATATATTGGGTTTTTCTAAAACTTTTCTTGTTACTATACTCAAGTCTATTTCCTCTGAAAATGAAACTATTTGTAAACTGATTTACACTGAATACCAACTATTAACATTTTAAAGTTTCTTTGTTAAGGTAAATCTTTCTTAATAAGTCTTCTATTCTTTTCCAAATAAGGTGTACTTCCAAGTAAGGTGTAATAATTGCTTATTATTATTATTATTATTATTATTATTTCTTTTTTTTTAAGAAAGAAAGAACACATGTGTGTGGGTGCCAGGCAGAGGAGGAACAGAGAGAGAGGGAGAAAGAATCCCAAACAGGCTGCACGTTGTCAGCACAGGGCCCAGTGTGGGGCTCAAGCTCACAAATGATGAGACCATGACCTGAGCTGAAATCCAGAGTTGGACGCTTAACCCACTGAGCCACCCAGATGCCCCTAGAATTGCTTATTTATTATAGAAGATGAAAAACTAATAGCTAAGTCAAGGTGAGTCAAGGTGAATCGAAATAAGTATATGTAAACCCAGATGTGAGGACTACAAAACTAATACATCTTATCGTTATGAAAGAGTGAGGTGTCATGGAAAATTAGAAGGAAGAGAGAAAATAATTATTGGAGTTATTGAAATGAAAATAAGCAAATGGAATCACACTAAAATGACTTTCTGAAAGAGTTTAATATTTAAGAGTTAGAAGGGGAAATTTTCCAGGTAGTAGAGAAGTACACAGAACTGACTTAAATGCAGTGTGTGTGCAGGGGTTGAAGGCACCAAAGATGATTATAAAGCAGAAGAATAGCTTTAAACTGGGGAGTAGAAAAAAGAAGTGTTCGTGCCCACTCTGGTGACTGAGAAGGTAAAAATAATCGGGAGTCGTTTTAGAATGTTTAGCCAGAGGTAAAGATGCCCATGTCTTCATCCCCCAAAGCTGTGAATGTGTTACATTACACAGCAGAGGGGAACTGAGGTTGCAGGTGGAATTCAGATTGCTATTTAGCTGACCTTAAAGTGTGGGAACTCAGTCTGCCATTGCTGGCTTTGCAGTGGGTGGGGGGAGTGTTGGGGGATGGAGGGGTGGGGGCAGGGAGCCCTGCAGCAAATAATGCCGCCAGCCTCTGGGGGCTGGGAAGGGCGAGGAGATGGGTTCTCCTACAAAGCCTCCAAAGCATCTCTGCCAACACCTTGGTTTGAGCACAGTGAGACCCATGTGACACTTGTGACTATACTACAGGCACATAATAACTGTCGTGGGAGGCACCGGGTCTGTGCTAGTGTGTTATTCTTCAGGCTTCAGGGAGCTGTCAGCCTTGCATGACTCGTAGCTGCGTCCCTCCAGTCTGCCTCCAAGAACCCATTGTCTCCTTCCTGTGTCCAATATCCTTTATGTCAATATTTGTTACTGGGTTTGGGGCGCAAACTGTAAAACGCAGGATGATCTCCATGCAAAGCTACTAGGAGGAAAAAAAAAAAAAGAAGATCCTAGGGGCGCCTGGATGGCTGAATCTGTTGAGCATCCAACTTCGGCTCAGGTCATAAACTCACAGCTTGTGAGTTCGAGCCCCATGTCAGGCTCTGTGCTGACTGCTCAGAGCCTAGGTCCTGCTTCAGATTGTCTCCCTCTCTTTCTCTCTGCCCTTCCCCTGCTCACACAGTGTCTCTCTTCCCCTCAAATATAAATAAACATTAAAAGAAGTTAAAGAAAAAAAAAGATCCTGTACTTGTTGGATTCTAAATTCTAAAAACATATTATATATTACTGGGATGCTAATATCAAAATCCAGATAACAGTGAATGAGTAAACAGGAAACATGAGTGCCAAATACAAAAATGAATGAATAAATGACTTTTAAAAGAGAGCCAGTTCTTTGGACATCAACTATGTTACAATTTGAGAAGGCTATCAATTGATTAAAAAAAGAAGAAGAAAGCAATGGAATGAAGGGAAAAGAAACAACCCAATACAATATTTGGGGAAGATTATTTGTCTTAGGGGTTTTTTGTTGTTATTGTTGATTTCAGAAATTAGATTTTTTTTCTTATTTGTTTTCCTTATTTGCAAGAGATCACAATTACTTAAAAAATTGGAATTTTTAAAAATTTGTACTAACGTAAAATACCAGTAATGGATATTTTGAAACGTTTGAACTGAGATTTTCAATCCTGCAATTTGGTAAGAGCTTGTGTTATCCTTAATTTAGAAAGAAAAATAAGTAAACGGAGGGTTAAGGTCATACAGAATGTAGACAAACTAAAACTTGAATCTAGGTAAAAGAACTCTGAGTTATTCTGTATTATACCACACTGCTTTTTATAAAGTTTGCAACCATTTAACACTGTTATTTCAAAAAGTAGAATTTTTTTTACATCTACAAAGTTAAAGTGCAATTTGTACAAAGCTTTTACTGAGCTAAACTATAGTAGATATCATCATTCCTATGTCTCTGATCAAGCACTTTGAGCTACCTTATATTTCTGCACCTCTTCTAACTCTTTTTTTAAAAATTTTTAATGTATACTTTTATTTTAGAGAGAGAGAACTCATTTATGGTATAAACAAATTTCTTTTTTTTTAAGTTTGTAATTTAACTTTATTTTTTATTTTTTAAAATTCACATCCAAATTAGTATATAGTGAAGCAAAGATTTCAGTAGATTCTTTAATGCCCCTCACCCATTTAGCCCATCCCCCCTCCCACAACCCCTCCAGCAACCCTCAGTTCGTTCTCCATATTTATGAGTCTTTTGTTTTGTCCCCCTCCCTGTTTTTATATTATTTTTGTTTCCCTTTCCTTATGTTTATCTGTTTTGTCTCTTAAAGTCCTCATATGAGTGAAGTCATATGATTTTTAGACTGACTAATTTCACTTAGCATAATACTTCCCAGTTCCATCCACACAGTTGCAAATGGCAAGATTTCATTCTTTTTGATTGCCAAGTAATACTCCATTGTATATATATACCACTTCTTCTTTATCCATTCATCCATCGATGGATGTTTGGGCTCTTTCTATACTTTGGCTATTGTTGATAGTGCTGCTATAAACATTGGGGTGCATGTGTCCCTTTGAAACAGCACACCTGTATCCCTTGGAGAAATACCTAGTAGTGTAATTGCTGGGTCGTAGGGTAGTTCTATTTTTAGTTTTTTGATAAACCTCCATACTGTTTTTCAGAGTGGCTGCACCAGCTTTCATTGCCACCAGCAATGCAAAAGAGATCCTTTATCCACATCCTCACCAACATGTGTTGTTGCCTGAGTTGTTCATGTTAGCCATTCTGACAGGTGTAAGGTAGTATCTCATGGTGGTTTTGATTTGTATTTCCCTGATGATGAGTGATGTGGAGCACTTTTTCATGTGTCAGTTGGCCATCTGGATGTCTTTGGAGACATGTCTATTCATGTCTTTTGCCCATTTCTTCACTGGATTTGATTTTTGGGTGTTGAGTTTGATAAGTTCTTTGTAGATTTTGGATACTAACCCTTTATCTGATATGTCATTTGCAAATATCTCCTCCCATTCTGTCAGTTGCCTTTTAGTTTTGCTGATTGTTTCTTTCGCTGTGCTTTGTTTTGCTTTCCTCTGCTCTTTATTTTCATGAGGTCCCAGTAGTTCATTTTTGCTTTTGTTTCTTTGGCCTCTGGAGAGATGTTGAGTAAGAAATTCCTGCGGGCAAGATCAAACAGGTTTTTGCCTGCTTTCTCCTCAAGGATTTTGATGGCTTCCTGTCTTACATTGAGGTCTTTCATCCATTTTGAGTTTATTTTTATGTATGGTGTAAGAAAGTGGTCCAGGTTCATTCTTCTGCATGTCGCTGTCCAGTTTTCCCAGCACCACTTGCTGAACAGACTGTCTTTATTTCATTGGATATTCTTTCCTGCTTTGTCAAAGATGAGTTGGCCATACGTTTGTGGGTCCATTTCTGGGTTCTCTATTCTATTCCATTGATCTGAGGGTCTGTTCTTGTGCCAGTACCATACTGTCGTGATGATTTCAGCTTTGTAGTATAGCTTGAAGTCTGGGATTGTGATGCCTCCTGCTTTGGTTTTCTTTTTTAAGATTGCTTTGGCTATTCGGGGTCTTTTCTGGTTCCATACAAATATTAGGATCATTTGTTCTAGCTCTGTGAAGAATGCTGGTGTTACTTTGATAGGGATCACACTGAATATGTAGATTGCTTAGGGTAGTATCGACATTTTAACGATATTTGTTCTTCCTACACAGGAGCATGGAATCTTTTTCCATTTCTTTGTGACTTCTTCAATTTCTTTCATGAGCTTTCTATAGTTTTAAGCATATAGATTTTTCACCTCTTTGGTTGGATTTATTTCTAGGTATTTTATGGTTTTTGGTGCAACTGTAAATGGGATCGATTCCTTGATTTCTCTTTCTGTTGCTCCATTGTTGGTGTATAGGAATGCAACTGATTTCTGTGCATTGATTTTATATCCTGCAACTTTGCTGAATTCATGAATCAGTTCTAGCAGTGTTTTCGTGGAATCTTTTGGGTTTTCCATATAGAGTATCCTGTCGTCTGCGAAGAGTAAAAGTTTGACCTCCTCCTGGCCGATTTGGATGCCTTTTATTTCTTTGTGCTGTCTGATTGCAGAGGCTAAGACTTCCAATACTATGTTGAATAAGAGTGGCAAGAGTGGACATCCCTGTCTTGTTCCTGACCTTAGGGGGAAAACTCTCAGTTTTTCCCCATTGAGGATGATATTAGTGTTGGGTCACTCATATATGGCTTTTATCATCTTGAGGTATGATCCTTCTATCCCTACTTTCTTGAGGTTTTTTTTATCAAGAAAGTATGTTGTATTTTGTCAATGCTTCCTCTTCATCTATTGAGAGGATCATAGGGTTCTTGTCCTTTCTTTTACTGAAGTGATGAATCGCGTTAATTGTTTTGCGGATATTGAACCAGCCCTGCATCCCAGGTATAAATCCCATTTGGTCGTGGTGAATAATTTTTTTAATGTATTGTTGGATCCGGTTGGCTAATATCTTGTTGAGGATTTTTGCATCCATGTTCATCAGGGAAATTGGTCTATAGTTCTCCTCTTTAGTAAGGTCTCTGTCTGGTTTTGGAATCTGGGTAATGCTGGCTTCATAGAAAGAGTTTGGAAGTTTTCCTTCCATTTCTATTTTTTGGAACAGTTTCACGAGAATAGGTGTTAACTCTTTCTTCAATGTTTGGTAGAATTCCTCTGGAAAGCCATCTGGCCCTGGACTCTTGTTTTTTGGCAGATTTTTGATTACTAATTCGATTTCCTTACTGGTTATGGGTCTGTTCAAATTTTCTATTTCTTCCTGTTTCAGATTTGGTAGTGTATATGTTTCTAGGAATTTGTCCATTTCCTCCAGATTGCCCATTTTATTGGCATATAATTGCTCATAATATTCTCTTATTATTGTTTGTATTTCTGTTGTGTTGGTTGTGATTTCTCCTCTTTCATTCCTGATTTTACTTATTTGGGTCCTTTCCTTTTTCTTCTTGATCAAACTGGCTAGTGGTTTATCAATTTTGTTAATTCTTTCAAAGAACCAGCTTCTGGTTTCATTGATCTGTTCTGCTGTTTGTTTGGTTTTGATAACATTAATTTCTGCTCTAATCTTTTTTTTTTTTTAATTTTTTTTTTCAACGTTTATTTATTTTTGGGACAGAGAGAGACAGAGCATGAACGGGCAAGGGGCAGAGAGAGAGGGAGACACAGAATCGGAAACAGGCTCTAGGCTCTGAGCCATCAGCCCAGAGCCCGACGCGGGGCCCAAACTCCCGGACCGCGAGATCGTGACCTGGCTGAAGTCGGATGCTCAACCGACTGCGCCACCCAGGCGCCCCTCTGCTCTAATCTTTATTATTTCCTGTCCTCTGCTGGTTTTGGGTTTTATGTGCTGTTCCTTTTTCCAGCTCCTTAAGGCATAAGGTTAGGTTGTGTATCTGAGATGTTGATTCCTTCTTTAGGAAGGCCCGGATTGCTATATACTTTCCTCTTAAGACTACCTTTGCTGCGTCCCAGAGGTTTTGGGTTGTGGTGCTATCATTTTCATTGACTTCTGTATACTTTTAAATTTTTTCTTTAACTGCTTGGTTACCCCATTCATTCTTTAGTGGGATGTTCTTCAGTCTCCAAGTATTTGTTACCTTTCCAAATTTTTTCTTATGGTTGATTTTGAGCTTCATAGCATTGTGGTCTGAAAATATGCACGGTATGATCTTGATCTTTTTGTACTTACTTGGGGCTGATTTGTGTCCCAGGACATAGTCTATTCTGGAGAACGTTCCATGTGCACTGGAGAAGAATGTACATTCTGCTGCTTTAGGATGACATGTTCTGAATATATCTGGTAAGTCCATCTAGTCCAATGTGTCATTCAAAGCCATTGTTTCCTTGTTGTTTTTTGATTAGGTGTTCTGTCCATTGTTGTGAGTGGTGTGTTGAAGTCTCCTACTACTATGGTATTACTATCGATGAGTTTTTTTAAGTTTGTGATTAATTGATGTATATAATTGGGTTCTTCCACATTGGGCACATAAATGTTTACAGTTGTTAGGTCTTCTTGGTCTATAGAACTCTTGATTATGATATAATGCCCTTCTGCATCTCTTGATACAGCCTTTATTTTAAAGTCTAGATTGTCTGATAGAAGTATGGCTATTCTGGCTTTCTTTTGTTGACCATTAGCATGATAGATGGTTCTCCATCCCCTTATTTTCAATCTATAGGTGTATTTAGGTCTAAAGTGGGTCTCTTGTAAACACCATATAGATGGGTCTTGTTTTCTTACCGTTCTGTTACCCTATGTCTTTTGATTGGAGCATTGAGTCCATTGACGTTTAGAGTGGGTACTGAAAGATGTGAATTTATTGCCATTATGATGCTTGTAGAGTTGGAGTTTGTGGTGGTGTTCTCTGGTCCTTCCTAATCTTTAGTTACTTTTGGTATGTGTGTGTGTGTGTGTGTGTGTATGTGTGTGTGTATACACACGTATATACATACATTATACATATATACATATATATATAATTATATATATAATGTGTGTGTATGTGTATATGTGTATATGTGTGTGTGTGTGTGTGTGTGTGTGTATATATATATATATATATATATATAATTTTTTTTCATTTTTTTCTCCTCTCAGAGAGTCCCCCTTAAAAGTTCTTGCAGGGCTGGTTTAGTGGTCACGAAGTCCTTTAATTTTTGTTTTTCTGGGAAACATTTTATCTCTCCTTCTATTTTGAATGACAGCCTTGCTGGACAAAGAATTCTTGGCTGCATATTTTTCTGATTCAGCACACTGAATATATCCCGCCATTCCTTTCTGGTCTGCCAAGTTTCTGTGCATAGGTCTGCTGCAAACCTGATCTGTCTTCCCTTGTAGGTTAGGGACTTTTTTTCCCTTGCTGCTTTCATGACTCTTTCTTTGCCTGACTATTTTGTGAATTTGACTATGATATGCCTTATTGATGGTCGGTTTTTGTTGAATCTAATGGAAGTCCTCTGTGCTTCCTGGATTTTGATGTCTGTGTCTTTCCCCAGGTTAGGAAAGTTCTCCACTATGATTTTCTCACATAACCATTCTACCCCTATTTCTCTCTCTTCCTCCTCTGGGACCCCTGTGATTCTGATGTTCCTTTTTAGAGTCACTGATTTCTTTAATTCTTAAATCATGCTCTTTTGCTTTAATCTCCCTCTTTTTTTTTTCTGCTTTGTTATTCTCTATAGGTTTGTCCTCTGTACCACTGATTCTCTGATCTGCCTCGTCCATCCTTGCTGCTGCTGCATCCATCCATGATTGCAGCTCAGTTATAGCATTTTTAATTTCATTCTGGCTATTTTTTTTTTGCTTCTTTTATCTCTGCAGAAAGGGATCCTGATTTATTTTCGACTCCAGCTAGTATTCTTATTATCGTGATTCTACATTCTGGTTCAGACATCTTGCTTGTGTCCGTGTTGGTTAACCCCCTGGCTGTCGTTTCTTCATGCTCTTTCTTTTGGGGTGAATTCCTTCGTTTTGTCATTTTGAAGGGAGAAAAGGAATTAATGAGGTAGAAAAATTGAAATTAAAAAAAATAAAATTAAAAAATATTAAAATTAAAAATTAAAAATGCACACAAAAATAGAATAGATGATGCTAGATCCTAGGTGTGTTTTGTTCTGGGTGTAGAAAGTGGTTTGACGGATTAGAAAAACAAACAAAAAAAAAGGGGGGGAGAGAAAAAAAAAGGAAATTGTTTGAGAATTTGAAAAAATGAATACACTAAAGTAGACGAAAATGCACAAAAGTAGAGAATATAGTAGAAAAAGATTATAGAAAAATATTTTTAATAAAAATTAAAAAGAAATATGAATTTTTAGTTTTCTGTATTTAACAAAAAAGAAACAAAAAAGAGAAAAAACATAAAAAAATAAAGAAAAGACAAAAAAAGAAATCGTTTGAAAATTTGAAAAAGTGACTACACTGTAGTAGACTGAAATAAAATTATGGGAGTAAGATAGAACTTGAAAAAACTTACATAAAAGCAAAAAATATAGTAATAAAAATTAAATAAAAATATTTTTAAAAGAAATTGAAAGTAAAATGAAGTTTTTCTCTTTCTGCATTCAAGAAAAAGAAATGAAAAAGAGAAAAAAGAAAAAGAAAAAAAAATTGTTTGAAAATTTGAAACTGTGACTACACTGAAGTAGACGAAAATAAAATGATGGAAATAAAGTAGAATTTGAAAAAATTTACACAAAAGTAAAAAATACAGTAATAAAATTTCAGACAGATATTTTTAATAAAAATTGAAAATAAAAATGAGTTTTTTCTCTTTCTGTATTCAAGAAAAGTGTAAAAGAGAAAAAGAAGAAATAAAATTGAATAGATGAACCTGCTAACAGATTGAAGTAGGACCGAAATTGCTTCGTTTTCCCCTACACGGCAGACTATGTAGCACTTTCTAGTCCATAAACTAAGCAGGTGGTGAGACTTGTGTTCTTGAAGAGTGAAGTTGGCCCAGTTGGGTGGGGCTCAGTGTAATGGCTCCGGTCTCCCCTAGATGGCGCTGCTAGCCTACTGGGGAGGATTGTGGTGGTGCTCGTCAGTGCGCATGTGCAGGAGAGATGAAAAATGGCACCACCCAGCCACCCAGTCTGTTCTCCCGGATCAGCAGTGGCTCACTGGTCCTCCGTCTTCAGCTCTCGTCCACTCCCCGCTTTTCCACTCTCTGTGAACAGGCCCCAGACAGTATCTCTCTCCCGAGTTTTGCCTCAGATGGGGCTGTTTTCCCGGCCCCTTACTTCCGAAGGACTGTGGCTTTGACCCGTTCTGCCCCTCTGCGGGAGGGTCTCACCGAGCAATGGCCAAATGAGCAATGCCCAATATCAGCTGCACCCAGGAACACTTGCTGGACCCTGCTGCTGCCGGTGCCCCGAGACTGGCCAGGTTCCAGCCCGTCCCAGAAAAAGTTCGCGGGACAGTGTAGCTGCAGCGTTTCAGGGATGATGGAAAATCACAACACACACCTGGCACCAGGCTTCACCCTTAAAGACCTTGTTTCAGCACCAGCGAATGTGGCTGCCTTCCGGGGTCTGCTGGGACCCGGTGGCTTCAACGGTCTTTACCAAGTGTCCTTCCAGCAGTGGAACTGCTTTTCCTCGTGTGGCCCGAGAACCTTCCGGACCCCACTCTGTTCCTGGGGATTCACCCTTCCCACCAGAGCACCACCAGGTATCGAGGTGCAGAGTTGCATCCTTTGCCCTCCCCTTGTTTACAGTCTTAATGGAATTTAAACCCTCTCCTTTCTCTTTTCTCCCTTTTTAGTTTAGTCCCTGCAGCTGTTTCCAATTTTCCACTTTCTCTCCAGCTTTTTTTGGGGAGGGGTGCTTTTCTTGTCTGCTCCCCCCTCCCCAGTCTTCGTCCTCTCTCTGCCCACAAAAGGGGTTACCTACCTTTCGGGGCTTCTTGCTCCCCAAGCTCAGCTCTTCATGTCGCATACCTGCTGAATTCTGTGGTTCAGGTTGTGCAGATTGTTGTGTAATCTTCCAATCGGTTTTCTAGGAGTGTAGGATGGTTTAGTGTTGGTCTGGCTGTATTCCATGGACACGAGACACAAAAAACTTCCATGCTGTTCCGCCATCTCGGCTCTTCCCCAGTATAAACAAATTTCTAATGACAGTGATGTTCCATTACTACCAGATTAGGCAAAGATACTACAAAGTATGAGAAATTGGCTTGTCTGTATCTATTCATTTTTTATTGTTATCCCCCCATTAGTGATATGACTACTCAGTTAAAGCCAACTTTAAGTTATCTGCGACCAAAATACTGAAGAATTTCCATATATGCCCCTCTCATTGTTCACTCTCCTACTACTCTGGACATTATTTTGATGCCCACAGATGTCCCCACTCTCAGCCCATCTTACTCTCTGAGTAGAATGACATTTCTTCCCTGTCACTATCCAGCTATCCTAACTTGGGGTTCAAATGCCATTCCCATCTTATTTTGGCATGCGTACATTCTGCTCTTTCCACTTATCCCTTCCAAGGACCTCTTTCCTGTTCCCTTTGTCCAAAACACAGAATACCCTCGTGTTCTCTGGAACTGTACTCTCACCTCCCTGCTTCACTCCCTTTTCTACACAGTACTTCCAATGCCTCCACGTCCCGTTAAGAAGTTCTGTAACCTTTCAAGTATCTATTTTTGCAAGTTGAAATTATAAAGAAAAAAGTTAAATACATATACCCCTGTACATATACAGTGTAAGTTCATCTCTGTAGAAAGTCTCAGTTGATGGTAAACAAAGGAATGAGACCAAGTGGTTACAGACAAGTTAAGGGTTGATACAGTGAAGGAGAAAAAGTTCTATTTCATACTCTGGTAGAACCATTTGTCACCGTGTGGGGCTCAGAATACTGAAGATGGGTAGGAATATTCCTCCAAGAGATTTGGAGGCAAGGATGGTCTGACAAATGGGACTGATAGGCCAGGCTTCTGGCAATCATTGCTTTCATCACATCTCCTTCAAATGAATGGATAGAATTTTAATCAGGTCTCCCGAGCTAAATCAGCCTTGCATACCACTTCCACATCGATATTTCCTGAGACCTCACAACATCTTTCATCTGCCTGTGAGTCAGAAAAATTCTTAGACCCAGCTGCAATCCATGTAGAAACTCCTCTTTTGTCAATCAAGAGCAATCAACAAGCCTTTCCCCCCACCTCTTCCCTTTCCAGTCCCAATACCCTCATGCTCTCAGGAACCCTCTGAGTTGATGGCAAAGAAAGGAATGAGACCAAGTGGTTACAGATAAGAAGGGCTGATACAGTGACAGGAGAAAAAGTTCTATTTAATACTATGGTAGAACCATTTGTCACCGTGTGGGGCTCAGAAGACGGCTGTGTGAAGTGACTTCGGCAGGATCGATTACTTGAGGATTTTGCGGACTCTGCTTAGTAGAATGGAAATGGGGGCTCTAAAAAAAGATACTCGGGCATCTCTCCTCCCGGGGACACAGGTGGGGGGGTCCCTAGCTTTTAGCGAGAGATTCACCACCTGTGTTTCACGGGAGGTACCGAAAAACACAGAGTCGTCGCCCAACCTGGTGACTCCACATAGCTGCCACCCCGAACCCATACTCAGGAGAGCAGGTTCCTCAGCAGATGGCAATCATTATTTTACATAATATTGTCATCAGTTTTCTTTCAAGAGGCAGCTGATGGTTAAAAACTGAGATTGTTGCCACTTTCAGTGGACTCTTCTCTATAAATCGTATTTCTTTTTTTTTTATTATTTTTTTAATGTTTGTTTATTTTTGAGAGAGACAGAGAGAGAGAGAGAGGGACAGCATGTGAGCCAGGCAGGGGCAGAGAGAGAGGGAGACAGAATCCAAAACAGGCTCCAGGCTCTGAGCGCTCAGCACTGGGTCTGATGCAGGGCTCGAACCCACAAACCATGAGATCATGACCTGAGCCGAAGTCAGACGCTTAACCCACTGAGCCACTCAGGCTCAGTCATACTTCTAATAAATCCTCTTTCTAATTAAGAAATTGTTCTCTCTGCAGGGGCAAATTTTGCTAAATGGAAAATGTTTTCAACTCAGGTTTGGTCTTTTTGTTGTTGTTGTTTTTTTTTTTTTTTTTTTTTTGGTATTAAAATGTAGGAGTATTTCAGCTAAAATATTTTCACAGGCAGCGATTTGTCTTTTTTTTCTTCTTTTTTTGTTTTGCCTCACTTCAGAGTACCTTTCTTCTATAAACATCTTTGTGAGACAAAAATAATAGGTTTCTATTTATGGTACTTTTGAATTTTTTGTGAACTTTAGATGCTATAAAATTACAGGGCTTCTCATTTCATTCCAGTGCAGAACTGGATGTAAATGTATCCAATTATAAAAAGAAGTACCATTAAAATACTCTTCCCACATGTTGAAATACTCTTAAGCATACATATAATTTCAAAATTATATCTTTTGTACTAAGCTTTCATCAATTAATTTGTTTAGTTCCCCTTGTGCTCCTGCTGAGATTACTTTCAACGTCTTCGTGTTTGCAATCATTGTTTCCAAGACACTTAGGCATTCGTTGATATTTTTCTCTTTTCTTTTACGCTAGAATTCATAACGTCCAAATTTTGACCTTTGACAAGGAGAACCCTAAGTTACGTTGTGAGAAATATATTTTAAAAAAAGAATCATTCCAGATTATGAGGGAATGGCATTAAAAAAATCTGGAAAAACCTTTCCAGAGATCAGAATAAGGAAGATCATTTTTTTTTCTGCCTATTTTCCATAAAATGTAAGATGGGAATAGAACAGAGTGAGTTATCCACTAAGACTCAAATCATCTTCCACATATCACCTGGTTGTTTCATTCCCCACCCATACATTATATAAAAAAGCTCCTAAGAGCTCTAGTTATCAAGAAAGTTAGCCTTATATTGTAAGATTTGGACAAAAGTAGAAAAAGAATTATGGACATAGATTTTTTAATGGAAAAAAAAATGGATAGATACATCCTTCACAGATGCTGAATAGGAAAACATTTGTTCTGAATTTAAACAAATTGACTATCGAAGGAAATACTAGCCTGGATTCATGATAGTATGAAAAAACAGCATAGTATGAAAAAAGTTTGATAAAAGAGGATCTAAGTTGGCATAAGGTAGGAAAAGGGGTGAGGGGGAAGATTGGATTTGGATTTGGTCGATGAGTACTCTGTAGGAGTTGGACAGAAGAAAAAATGTTAGGTATGGCGTAGGCATTCCACTAAAATCTAACATCCTGCTATGACAACCAGAGATCTCTTTGGGTCGATGAGTCCCTTGTGAGCTACCATTGTATCCAGGTCTCACTCATGTTTGTGTCTCTGCTAAGGGAGAATTAATATCAGCTGAGCCTCCCACCCCCACGCCTGACTGCCTAGGGCTAAACAGATTCTATATGAGACCCTCTAAGGATAATATAACAATATCGCCCCATTACTTGGAAAAGATTTCAAAGTTCACAGGTTGAATAAAATCTCCTTAAGGCATCTATCACCTCCACACTCTACTGATATCTAAATCATTTAATAATAATGTTGACTGCTGCTCCAGATGCAAACAATAATGGTGGGGTCCATAGGAAACAGGAGTGTGAATTAGTTCTGGAATTCAACTTTAAACACAATATCAAGTTATATGAGGATGTGATTGTGGGTAAGAATCGGGTATATTTGTTGACAGTTTCTTAAATCTTAGAAGTTTTCGTTGGGAATAAGATTGAGAGTAACAGCTCCCATTCTGCAAATTTTATGAAGTTTGAGAATCCTGTCATTTTCTTTAAAGCGGCCACTCAAGGGGCACCTGGGTGACTCAGTTGGTTAAGCGTCCGACTTCAGCTCAGGTCATGATCTCGTGGTCTGTGAGTTTGAGGCCCGCGTCAGGCTCTGTGCTGACAGCTCGGAGCCTGGACTGTTTCAGGTTCTGTGTCTTCCTCTCTCTGACTCTGCCCCGTTCATGCTCTGTCTCTCTCTGTCTCAAAAATAAATAAATGTTAAAAAAAAATTTAAAGTGGCCACTGAAAAAATGGAAATTTGCCTGACTGGTTGGAACACTATTGAATCACTTGCCTCATTCTATTAGTTGGAAAATATTTCTTTAACTCATAATTTCAAAATAGTGCCATGATTTAGAATTTCTTTTTCAGATATTTTACGAGTCATGAGCTCCTTTTTAATATATTTATTTCTATTTTACCAGTATGGTTTTTCATTTCTCTAGTATCCCTAACTGATACAGAAGGCCTTATTTATAATTTATAACGTCTAGATTTTTTAGTTTTAGGGTTACGGAGGTAATTTTTTTCTTCCTGTGACCGGTTCCATTAGAGAGAACCCTTTGTCTCTACTCTCTATAGAATCAAAGTTCACTTTTAAATTTCCTTTGTTTCTAAACTTCTTTCCTTTAAAAATCAATCTGGAATTTTCTCAAATTTCTTGTCAGAGTTCATGATTTCTCTCTTTCTAGGCCCTTCTCCATTTACAGTAATGTCATTGAAGTCTTCTCTCGTTTGCCTATGTTTCTGCCTATTTTCCTATATCGTATTGTAGAGATTAATTAAGGTCTATATTATTGGTACCTCACTGGAGCAGATGATTACCATTTATGTACTGGAAAATATAATTTATCTCTCACTCTACTTTCCCATTTTTTGGGGAAGCAGTCTTTCCACAAAGGCGGAAAGTCTTAGAGCAAAGGAGAACATTAACTACAAGAGAAAGAAAGGAAATAGATAAACTGCCAAGTTTATAAGCAAATCTGCTTTCCTGAGTCATGTATTAAACGTGCTAAAATAGTAGAAGCAAATTTCTTATCAAAACATTTAATCATGAAAGAAGTTTTTTAATATAGAAAATGCTGAGTAATACATGAGGTTTGAGGTTTGGGGAACCATGCTTTTTGGTCGTTTTCCGTTTACTCGCGAGAAAACCTACAACACAAGTAATGGCACAAGAAGATAAGAGGTAATTCAAGGTCATATTTGAGGCAAATAAGTGGATTAAACCAGCACCATTCTAATTACAGACAGAACAGTTTTATTACAAAGATCAAAGCTCTGACACTTTTGCATTGTTTTCTAGAACTCTCTAATAAATAATAGTGAAAACTTTTCTGTAAGTTTAAAAATATTTTTTGTGTCTAAGTTTTGAAGCCAGTAGCTCTTATCAGTTATTAGAAATCACACATCTTTGGTGACTTAAAAAGGAATCTTGGAATGTGTGTGATAAAATGTTGGAAATGTTTGCAATTAGAGATAGAATAATCACAAAATACGTGCATGAAATGGCAGTATTTATGTTTTTAATGTTTATTTATTTATTTTGGAGAGAGAGCAAAACTCACCTGAGGAGCAGAGAGAGGGAAAGAAAGAGATTCGCAAATAGGCTCTGTACTATCAGCACAGAGCGCAAAGGTGAGGGGCTTAGTCTCAGGCATCGTGAGACCATCGTGTGAGCCGAAATCAGGAGTCAGATGCTTTACCAACTGAGCCACGCAGGTGCCCCCAATCTTTATTTTTTATTTATTATTTTTTTATAGATTTTAAGTAATGTCTCCTCCCACAGTGGGGCTCAAACTTAGAACTCTGAGATCAAGAGTCTCATGCTCCACCAGCCAAACTAGCCAGGCAGCCGGAAGGCAGCCTTTCATAAGCATTCATCACCATTTAGAGCTGTAGAACAGAGTATCTAGTTGCCCAGATGCCAGATAATCAGGAATGAGTAAGTGCTCACTTCGGGCATGCCAAGCAGTCTTAATACAAGGAGGAAAATGCAAAGCGAAATTTAAGCTACCAGCTAAAACTATAGATTATATTAAATAAATGATAAAATAGCAAGGTTGAAGATTAAGGTTATCAGTAAGCATAAACCATTTTAGCTTTGTTTCTTTGTTATTTTTTTTTTCAATTTTATGCAATTTTCCACCTTTTCTGCTAAAGCCGTCAAGGAAGATGACCACAATTTTATGTGAAACATTGTGCAATTTTCTCATGGCATCGATTAAAACTCAGTGGCAAATATTCTGAGCTGCCGCGACATCCACTTGAAAATTGTTCACAATCACAGCAAAATAACTGAAATCTTTCTCCAAAAGCAGGGTGCTGCCATTAGGCATGGTGGGTGAATGGAGAACGCACTCACTGATGGACACCTTTATCCTGATAGTATTGTGGACCGCTTTTTGCCCCCACCATGTTACATTTTGATAACACAAATTGGGTGTACTCAGAATGCATGTTAAATGGAGTGCACTTGAGCTTTGAGAAACTGCTTGGTAAAGGGCGTGACCGTACAGGCCATGCATCCTTCGAACAGCAGTGACACTACAGCCTGACTAGTAAAGGTCCAGTGAATTGGTCACCACTCCCCAGGTGGGAGGTGCCCCTGGGCTCACAGTTTCAGGCTATTTGCTTAGAAATTATCTGGCAAAGGATCATAGACCAGAGAGTTTTGGTTCGTTTACACATTTCCTTCAAGAGTCTCTAATCCACTGATACGAGAAAAGATTTTTTAAGTAGAATAAATCACCCCATTTACTATCTCAAAAATCCTTAAGGGAGCACGTTACCTACAAAATCCACAATGCCTACCATGGAATGAGTGGCCCTATAAAGTCTGTTTCTGCACCTAATGTTTCCCCTGCCCGAACGATGCCACTTGCTATCTGGAATGAGGTTGTCCTGGCTACGCACGAAGCTACCGGTACCCTGAGCATTTCCCTAAGTCTGTACTCCTGTTAATTTTTCCTCTGCTTAAAATGTCTTCTTCCTTTCTCTGGTAGACTGCTAAAAAATTAAGTATTGAAAACTTTCCCAGTCTTCCCATTCTACCCTTTGCCCTGCCCCCTGCCCCAAGGAAATGCCCCTTTCTTTATCTGGGATTTCCTGCGGCGCTTTGTGCCTCTTCTCTTGTTATCTTACCATACCACCACTATCTTAGTTTTATCTCCTCAAGGACAGAAGCTGTGCTTGTATCCCCAGGACCAAGCAGAATGACTGACAAATCATAGAAACTTATCAACGAATTAGAGGAAAAAATAATCCTAAAGAAAGGTTAATGGAAGTTTGGGGAAGATAAAAGAGATAGAGAAGGGAGGACCTGAAGGAGGAGAGAAGAAAGGAAGAGAGGCACGGGAAGGAAGAGGATGGGAGAATTGCATAGTTAGAAAATACGTTTCCAACTACCTGAGTGAACTACACATTACTAATAAAAACTAAACTTTGGAGATGTGCTAATTTATGAAGTCTGATAACCAGAAAGTCATAGACACCTATATAAAAAAAAGAAAAGATCAGGGTAGGCAACACTTAGCCAATAAATATGAGATGGATTCTATGAAATTTCATTGCAAATTGTCCTGTAGTCAAAGGGATACACTAGCTAAGCCTTTGTCAACATTGACCTAGTTTTATTGGAATCAAAAATGAAAATCAGACAGCTGTCCTCACCTAGAGGTGAAGATAAAACATCAATTTACCTGATCCTGAAATAAACATTTTTGAAAAACAGCCAGACAACTTGTATCTATGACCGTCACAAGAGTACTGGTGACCTTTTTCTAAGCTCGGTATTTTTTTAGAATTTTCTGAAAGATTAGAGTGATGAGAGAAATAACATGGTATGAAAAAGAGAAGCAAAAGAAAAAGGCAAAGGTACTTTCCCTTAATATATGCACATCTATAAATTAAGTCCATTTAAAGTGCTTGCTCTACCACTCACTGCCCCATTAACTTAAAGCAAACAAATAATAATTGCAACATGGAAACAGTTCATATATTTGAGAAAGGCTTTATGATTTTAACATAAAAGAATAGAAAAAGACAAGTTCCCAGGCAGATTGTCATATGCATGTGAAAAAGCTCCCACTTCAGTATTTGTGCCAGTGAAGGCAGGGACTAGAGGGTTAGGCTGAAGAATTTACATCCTCAAATAATCCAAACACCTCGTATTGTCAATAGTTCCAACTGCTGCTTCACCATTGTCATCCATGGCCAGCTAGCAAAAAAAAAAAAAAAAAAAAAGGATGGGCTGGAATTTACCATTTTTATTTCCCTATCCTCTTCGTGATGCTGCTCCAAGTATGCAGTGCAATGGTCTTAAAGAGCACATTAGTGGTGTAGGTAAGGGAATCTTATCAAACCATAAAGTAGGTAATTAGACCCTAAGTAAATGGGCTTGCTGCCCTCCCGTTGAGGTCTTGAAACCCTCTGAAGTTGAATTTCATGTTCTCATTGCACATTTCTTCTTGACAGTTGCACAGTGAAAGACATGGAGAAGAAAATTCCATTTGGATACAGCATTAGCATATAGAACATGGGGAGCCGCTTAAGGGGAAACACTGCTTCTTTGTTGGTGAGTGGCTGACTTAGTATGCAAAATTAGTCATAAATGGATACATTAATGACTGAGGCAATGAGCAGGAATGAGAATTGTGTTTGCTCTCTGCATGATCTCTAGTCACATGAACTTGAACATGCCATTTCATTTCATTGAGTATCAGTTTTCATATCTAAGAGGTGGTAACAGAAATGGGAGTTCTGGAGGTTATCTTGAGTTTCACATGAGATGATGAATGTGAAAGCACTTTTTAACTTACCCATTACTTCTAGAATGAAAAAAAATGGGGGGTGCCAGGGTGGCTCCCACTTGGCTGAACATCCGACTTTGGCTCAGGTCATGATCTCACGGTTCATGGGTTCAAGCCCTGCGTTGGGCTCTGTGTTGACAGCTCGGAACCTGGAACCTGCTTCGGATTCTGTGTCTCCCTCTCTCTCTGCCCCTCCCCCCCTTCTCAAAAATAAACAAACATTTAAAAAAATGTACCTTTTTCTTTAAGATCTGGTTACATGATTTATAGATAAACTCATCTTTTCATGATCTTTTCATTTATCTTGAGCCCCCAGACAAACTGAGGTGGTTTGGTCCTTAATGGTACCAAATTAAAGCTCTGGCAAAGCCAGGTTTGGAACATCCTCACCTGCCCCGAATTCCTATAAATGTCTATTAGAAATTGCCTGATGTACCAGTTTCTCAGAACTTTGATGCATGTGACTCATTTCCCTCTGGTCTGATCTTTGAGGCCCTAACCTTAAGTGGGCTCTCAACTGAAAGCAAATCCTTGACAGGTAACTTTTGGGTCCTGCCCTGGAGCCGGCCTACCCATTGGCCTTACCCTCAAAGCTGATGTAAGTCTCAGACCTCTTTGCACATCTACAGTGTTGAACCAACATCCCCCTGCTGCATTGATGCTCCCAAGTAGGTCCTCCCAGACCCTGGGTCTCAGAGCCTTTGTGAGCTAACCCTCTTGCAGTAGAGAACATCGAATCCAGAATCTATCCCCCATTACGTGTCAGGTGGCTGACTTGAACAGCCTCAGACTTTATTTGAATTGGAAAAAAAATATTTACTTTCGAATAGGTATCTACAAAGTCAAAATATTTTTAAAATATACACACAAAATATCTAAATTTACGTCTTTCTGCGGCCATCTTCCCCTGTCCCCTAATAGATCAAAATCTTGAAAAAAGTTGTGAAAAAGATCTATATACTGATAGTTGTCTACTGACAGGTGTGTATTGCTGAGTGAAAATTCACGGGGAAGAAACTGTAGACTATGTGACTTTCACATAAGACTGTGAGGGAAGTAAGAATTTGTGTGTGTAGCTTTCTATTTGTCAGTATTTGAATAGAAACGCTGGAAATGTAAACAACTAAAAAGAGTTACCAGTTTCTGAAAAAAAATAAGTTAAAAATCTCAAAATACATTTTGATTTGTTTCCTTCTGGAATTCTCTCAGGTGTTGCTTTTTATATTTTAAGGCTATATTTTCGTGGCATAAAGGTTGATCAGTTTTTTTTCATGATGGAATATCACTTCTATCTGTATATAATTTCCTTCTATGTTCTTTGACCTTTCCCCACCCCCAGTCTCCCTTAAGACTTTTAGAAAATCTACCGCACCTTATTTTTGTATATGTTTGCTTTTCATATAAATGTCCACTTACATTTATATGGGCTTCGAGGAATCAGGACACACATCAGCCATGGTGCTGGAACAGGGTTCTGGGTGTCATCCCTGTGTCCAGACGTCCTTAAATAAGTAACGTAAATTATTTATTTAACTTAAATTATAAATTTAAGTTTAAAAATTTATGTTACTTATTTAAATAATTAAATATTTTTTTTAAAAAGTAAGTTAAATCATTGTTTGGTTGGGGGGGGGGGTCTGTCTTTTATGGTGCTTCTGTTTCCAAGGTATGTAGGTATTTAGTCCCATGAACTAATGTTCGCTGGGAAGAAGCTCATGATGTGTTGTTGGAAGGGGGCATGAGAAAATGACGTGAGGTAAAAACCCCGCTCTTGGCGTCCGCCCTTTCTGCCTAGTTAGAGATGGGAGTGGCATTTGCTGTAGGGCAGAGAGTTGTAGATATTCAATATAGTTCTATCAACTCTCCATCACACTTTGCCTCCCACCAGCCAATCGTGGCTTTCAAGGAATCTGTTCATACCTCTGTTCTAGGCACGGCTCATTTCAAAGAACTGTCCTGGGTTTATTTATCTAGATGCAGTAGATGAGGAAGAATCCATGGTGTTCAGCCCATTAACACAATATAAAACTCTTATAATCCACTCGTTAGCCAGCATGCCCTTGATGCTACCCCAGTGACTCCAGGCAGCACCAAACAGTTGCC
Source organism: Prionailurus bengalensis (assembly GCF_016509475.1). Taxonomy (NCBI): domain Eukaryota; kingdom Metazoa; phylum Chordata; class Mammalia; order Carnivora; family Felidae; genus Prionailurus; species Prionailurus bengalensis. Next base: position 22,508,092 of record NC_057344.1, read on the forward strand.
AATGCTCTTCTGCCTCCAGATATTTCTGGAACAATAAATAACCCACCAAGGGCACAATGTGAGGAGCTGCCGAGGGGTTCTGTCTGGCACCCATTCCTTTCTACCCAGACTGTTACTTCCTGAACTTGAATTAGGAACTGATCACCATCTGGCAGATGAGTAGTTTCTTGCAGTGTAAATATTAGGGTCTGGGATAAATGAAATGTTCTCTTGCTTCTTTGATATGTGCATGGTCATGTGTGGGGATGGGAATTGGCAGTTATTGGCCATTTCATCCTGTAGTGGACCTTTCATCTCCTCCTGCCCCACCTAATAAATGCACACTGCACTGTTTACAATTAACCTCATAGTGTTTATCCTAGAATCATGGTAGAACATATGTTTGAAAACCTCTAAGCTTTTATCACATCTCTATGTCATAAATAATTTACACACACAGGCTACTTGAAAATTGAGACCTTATACAATTGATTATTGGATTTTTCTAAATATCTGCCCGAGTCCTTTGAGCAGAGTAAGTGCACCAGGAAGATTATTTGATTTAATGGACATTTTCAACATACCTGAAACTCAGAAGGATAGCTTTCATACAAGGACAGGGATATAGAAATTCATGCTATCTAGATTATTTTGCATATGAGAAAGTTTCTGTCTCTATCATGTGGTTTCTCAATGAAGTGTTTCCATAGAATTATTTCTATTTCATTAGTTTTAAAAGCCCAAAGTAGAAATCTAGCATAAAGCTCTTTCACTGTAGTGCTTGAGAGCTATACTCTGTTTTCTTTATGATCTAAAACATAACCTTACCACATATTGAGCCCAGAAAATGCAAGTCATAAACTCAGCTTTTAGAAAAGAGGTAATACTGTCTAGTGTTAAAATCCTAGGTTTTAAGACACAGCTATTTTGCAATCATATTTTTCCTTTAAGAACCAGTACTAAGGGGAATTTCAAGATACCAATCTAAGATAATGGATTAAAAATGGGATGTTAGAGAAAAAGCAGAATGTAGAATAATTCCAACGTTTGGGACCATTGCGAATAACTTTTTTTTTTTTTCAAACAACTGATCACTCATGTATCTGGTGGCAAGCTTCCAAGTTGGAGGTGAACAGCCAACAGAGTTTCTGATGGAACTGTAACATCTATCATTACCTGAGAATCAAATCTTTATTGACAAATATGAGTCCTTTCTTGCCAATACTCTAAAGTCCCCTGATATTTAGACTTTTATTCACACTGGTCTTTTCACCCCCAGTATAAATCGTGCAAGACCAACTGTACACATTTTTGTTGCTGGTACCTGGGTAGCTAAATATTGCTAGAGAAAACTATACGAGATGCATGGATATCATCATAAATGCAGAATTTCTAGCCCTCAAAACTGCTTACTGTATTTCTTTAGCTAACTCAATTTCATGCTCCCTGCTATGACCATTAGAAAATATTCTATAATTTTTTCTAACTGGGTTAGAAAATCATCTTTTCTTCAATCATCTTTTGCTAGGACTATAGTCTCCTAACTTGTCTTTCTGATTGTGCTCTCGTTCTTCAAAAATACACTCTTCCTGAACAGCTAGAGTGAGCTTTATGCTTTTCTAAAACTTTATTAAAGTATAATGTGCATGTACAAAAGTCCACACATTATAAATGTGCCACTTCGTAAAATTTCACACACTGAAAACTCCCATGTAACCGTTCCCCAGTCAAGAACCAGAATATCGCTGGCACGCACACGCTTGCCTTGTTCTCTCTTCCAGTCACTAGTCTCCCCTCAAGAGTAGACACTTCTGTGATATCCACCATCATATTTTTGTCTGTTTTTGTGATTTATGTGAATGGATTCATAGGAAATATATTCTTCATTATTTGTCTTTTTTTTAAAATTTAAATCCAAGTTAGTTAACATGTGGTGTAATAATGATTTTAGGAATAGAATTTAGTGATTCATCACTTCCATATAACACCCAGTGCTCATCCCAACAAGTGCCCTCCTTCATGCCCATCATGCACTTAACCCATCCCTCCACCTGCCCCCCACCCCCAGCAACCCTCAGTTTGTTCTCTGTATTTAAGAGTAATTTACAGTTTGTGGGAATATATTCTTGATTGAAAGTTTATTTCACTGGAAATTATGATTGTAAAGTTAATCCATGTTGTGTGTGGTTCTTGTAGAGTATTTCATTGTGCGCATGTACTAATACATACTCATCTACCCGTCAATGCCCATTTATGTTTTGAGCAATGTGGTTAGTTTCTAATTGAAAGATATCACACAGTAGTGCTGAATTCAACCTTTGTGTTGATAAGTTTTTATGAACACATGTATGCCTTGCTATTACACAGGTACCTATAAGTGAACTACACATAATGCATTTATTTAATTTTACTATACACTTCCACTGTTTCCGATTCTGTGTCTCCCTCTCTCTCTGCCCCTCACCCGTTCATGCTCTGTCTCTCTCTGTCCCAAAAATAAATAAACGTTGAAAAAAAAAATTAAAAAAAAAAAAAAAGGGGCGCCTGGGTGGCGCAGTCGGTTAAGCGTCCGACTTCAGCCAGGTCACGATCTCGCGGTCTGTGAGTTCGAGCCCCGCATCAGGCTCTGGGCTGATGGCTCGGAGCCTGGAGCCTGTTTCCGATTCTGTGTCTCCCTCTCTCTCTGCCCCTCAACCGTTCATGCTCTGTCTCTCTCTGTCCCAAAAATAAATAAACGGTGAATAAAAAAAATTAAAAAAAAAATTTTACTATACACTTCCAAATAGCTTACCAAAGGTTTGTACTAATTTACACTAACAACAGCATATAAATTAGTGTGTTGCTTCAAGCATTTTTCAGCACTTTATATTATGTTATTTGTTTAAATAAAATTTTTAATGTTTATTTTTATTTTCATTTTTTTAAACATTTTTATTTATTTTTGAGAGATAGACCGAGCATGAACAGAGGAGGGCCAGGGAGAAGGGGATGCACAGAATCCAAAGCATGCTTCAGGCTCTGAGCCATCAGCACAGAGCCTGATGCAGGGCCTGAATCCATGAACTATGAGATCATGACCTGAGCCTAAGTCAGACCCTTAACCAACTGAGCCACCCAGGCATTCTATGTTATTTTTTTAAACCATTCTTAAAGATGAGTAGTTGAATCTTATTGTTTAAATAAGAAAACAAATGAAGTTGAGCACATTTTCATATATTTATTGGACATTTGAATATCTTCTCTTGTGATCTTTCCATTTTCTATTGGTTTAACTGGCTTTATCTATTGATTTAGAAGATTTCTTTATATTCTATGAATTTTAATTCTTTCTTTGTCAGACACATTTATTGATAATGTCTCACTTACTCTGTCCATTGTCTTTTTAATCTCTTAATGGCAACTTTTTAGAAAGAATTTCTTCTTTCTCTTTCTCCCTTTCTTTCTTTCTCCCTTTCTTTCTTTCTTTCTCCCTTTCTTTCTTTTTCTTTCTTTCTTTCTTTCTTTCTTTCTTTCTTTCTTTCTTTCTTTCTTTCTTTCTTTCTATGTTTATTTTATTTTTGAGACTGAGAGAGACACAGCATGAGCAGGGGAGGGGCAGAGAGAGGGATACACAGAATCCAAACCAGGCTCCAGGCTCTAGGCTCTGAGCTGTCAGCACAGAGCCTGATGTGGGGCTCAAACTCATGGACCGTGAGATCGTGACCTGAGCCAAAGTCAGATGCTTAACTGAGCCACCCAGGTACCCCGATTTTTTTTAATATAGTCCAATGTGTCATTTTTTTTTCTTTTTATGGTATGTGTCCTTTAAAAGAAATACTGTCTTACTCCAAAATCATGATTTGTTTCCTCTGGATATTTTGTTGTTTTACCTATTGTGTTTGGATATACAAATTATCTAGAATTGACTTTTATGTTTGGTGTGAGGTAAGGGTCAAGATAAATTCTGAATATGGATATGGGATTATTTAGAAGCATTTATTGAAAAGACAGACCTCCCCACTGCACTGAAATGTTACCTTTGTCATAAATTAGATCACCATATACGTCTGGGTCTGTTTGTTTTCATTACTTGGGTTATCTGTCTTTGATGTAATACTCCATTGTCTTAATCATCATGCTTTATAATAGGTTTGATTCTTGTTACTTGGTACTGTAAGTATTCCAGTTGTTAATGTTTCTTCAAGATTGAAGGGCTAGTTTTGGTCCTTTGCATTTCTATATAAATTTTAGAATTCAATCTATCAATTTCTTTAGGGGAAAAAAAAACTGGAATTCTTGTTGGGATTGCTTTGAATCTATTGAGTACCCTTTGGAGAAGTAATATTGAATCTCCCACTATAGAAACATGGTATAACCATTTATTTATGCTACTTTAATTTTTCTCAATAGTGTTTTGCAACGTGAAGTAAAAATATCTTGCACATTCTTTCCTGGATTTATTCCCAAATATTTGATTTTGTAAAATGTTATCATTAACAGTTTCATTTTGTAGTTTCCTTTCTCTTTGTGACCAGCATATAGAAATACAATTGCTTTTTTATGTATTGACTTACACCCTATAACCTTGCTAAATTCATTTATTCTAATATTGTGTCTGTATATTCTTTTGGACTTTTCAAGTACTGTATCACACCATCTGTGTTACAGATGAATTTCTTCTAATGCCGATGATTTCATTTTCTTGCCATTTCACCCTAAGATCTCCAAAAAAATGGCAAATAGAAGTGGTGATACTGCGCATTCTTGACTCATTTCTGATCTCAGTGGGAAATTTTTAATGTTGTACCATTGATTATGTTGGCCACTGAAGACCTTTATAGTTTTATTAAAGATATTTTTCTATTTCAGTTTTATTAAAAGTTATATCATGAATTGGTGGTAAATTTTGTTAAATGTATTTTCTATATTGATCAAGGTATTCAATTTTTCCTTAATGTGTTAATTTGATTAATTACATTAATTTTCTCATCTTTCATGGCCCTTGCATACTTGAAGTAAACCTCTCTTGGTCCTGATGTATTATCCTTTTAATATTGTTAGATTCAGTTAGCTATTTGTTAAGGAATTAATATAAGGTATCTTTGCTAATTTTTTTTAAATTGAAGTATAACTGACATGCAATATTACATTAGTTTCAGGTATAAACATAGTAATTTTTACATTTATAAAGTTATAAAATGATCACCATAAAGGCTAATAATTCTGTCACCATACAAAGTTAATATGATATTATTGTCTGTATTCCCCATGCTGTCTATCACATCCCCATGACTTACTTATTTTGTAACTAGAAGTTCGTACCTCTTGATTACCTTCACTCATTTAGCCCACCTTCTAACCCCACCTCTTCTGGCAACCATTAGTCTGTTCTCTGTATTTGAGTCTGTTTTTTGTTCTGTTTATTCTTTTTTTTTTTTTTTGATATTTTTGTCCTTTATTTTTCTATTAAGTTTTTTACTTTAATTCTGGTATTGTTAAAATACAGTGTTATGTTAGTTTTAGGTGCATAACATAGTGATTCAACAATTCTGTATATCACTCAGTTCTCATCATAAGTGTACTCTTGATCCCCATCGTCTTTTATACTAATCACCCCCACCTCACTTCTGGTAACCATCAGTTTGTTCCCTATACTTAAGAGTCTGTTTCTTGGTTTCTCTCTCTTTTTTTTTTTTTTTTTTTACTTTGCTCATTTGTTTTGTTTCTTAAATTCTACAATGAGTGAAATCCTAATGTATTTGTCTTTCTCTGACTGAATTATATCACTTAGCATTATACTCTCTAGCTCCATTCATGTTATTGCAGATGACAAGATTTAATTCTTTTTTTGTGGCAGAATAATCTCCATCATGCATGTGTGTATACACACACATACACACACACACACACACCACATCTTTTTTTTATCCCTTTGAATTAGTGTTTTTGTATTTTGGGGGCAAATACCCAGGGGTACAGTTACTGGATCATAGAGTAGTTTTATTTTTAACATTTTGAGGAACCTCTATACTGTTCTCCAGAGTGGCTGCACCAGTTTACTTTCTCACCAACAGTATAAGAGTATCCCCCTTTCTCTGCATCCTCCGCAACACTTGTTTCTTGTGTTAGTGATTTTCGCCATTGTGACAGGTGAGAGATGATATCTCATTATAGTTTGGGTTTGTATTTCTATGATCAGTGATGTTGAGCATCTTCTCGTGTGTCCGTTGGTCATGATTTGTTTTGTTCTTTAATTTTTTTAATGTTTATTTATTTTTGAGAGAAATGGAGACAGAGTTTGAGTGAGGTAGGCACAGAGAGAGAAGGAGACACAGAATCTGAAGCACATTCCAGGTTCTGAGCTGTCAGCAAAGAGTCCCATGCAGGGCTCGAACTCACAAGTTGTGAGATCATGACCTGAGCCAAAGTAGGCGCTTAATTGACTGAGCCACCTAAGCACCCCTGCTTTGTTTTTTTGGAATCCACATTAAGTTAAATCATATGGTATTTTTCTTTCTCTGTCTGATGTTTCACTGAGCATAAGAGTCTCCACCTCTATCCATGTTGTTGAAAATGGCAAGATTTCATTCATTTTATGACTAATATTCCATTATATACAGAAATATATAATACATAGATACAGATATGCCTCACAGGTGTGAGATGATCTCTCATTATGGTTTTTATTTCTATTTCCCTGATGATTAGTGATATTAAGCATTTTTCATCTTTTCATATATGCCTGTTGCCATATGTTTGTCTACTTTCAAAAAATGTCTATTCAGATCTTCTGCCCACTGTTTAATTGAACTTTTTTTTTTTGGCTGTTGACTTGTATGAGTTCTTTATATATTTTGGATATCAGCCTACTAAATTCTTGAATTAAGGTTACACTGGTCTCATATAAAATAATTAGCACTTGTTAATATTTTTCCTGTTATCTGGAAGAATTTGTACATATGGCTATTAATATTTTCTCATATGTCTGGAAGAATTCACCAGTAAAGCTATTGGGCCTGGAGTTTTCTATGTGGGAAATATTTTAAATAATACATTCCATTACTAAAGACTGTGCTATTAATTTTGTTTGAAAGACAGTGCCTAACAGCAACCTAATTCATTGATTGGTCTTCTCTGATGCTATTCTCTTCCCCCTGCTCACTGCTTTTCTGGTCAAAATGAGCTTTTGTCATTTGTTTTGTTTTGTTTTGTTTTTCAACTTTTTTTTTAATTTATTTTTGGGACAGAGAGAGACAGAGCATGAACAGGGGAGGGGCAGAGAGAGAGGGAGACACAGAATCGGAAACAGGCTCCAGGCTCTGAGCCATCAGCCCAGAGCCTGACGCGGGGCTCGAACTCCCGGACCGCGAGATCGTGACCTGGCTGAAGTCGGACGCTTAACCGACTGCGCCACCCAGGCGCCCCTGTTTTGTTTCTTAAATTCTACAATGAGTGAAATTTTTTCTGGTCAAAATGAGCTTTTGTCCGTTTATCCCACCATAGGGTCCCGGAACATGCTTTTTCTTTACCAACATGTTTTTTCTTCCACTTCCTTCATGTAGTCAGTACATAGAATTCTTCATCAGGGTCCATCTCAAATATCACCTCCTCAAAGACCTATTTCCTAACACACTTGGTCTCTCCCCACCAATGAGACCAGAAAATCAGAAAATCTGGAGATGTTTCCTAAAATTTGCATTTTTAATATTCCTTCTGTATTTCTTTGGTATTCTGAAGTTTAAGGACCTTGGACTTAGTGCTTGAACAGGGTAAAGCATATGCAAATTAAAATGAGATGGTTACTACTATTGGACAAGGAGGAAAATAAGATCCTTTCTTTGTAAAGAAACCCCTTATACGTGCTTTCTGGGCTCTCTATTTTTTTAACCCTTTGAGTGATTCCTTTTATGTTTTACTAAGGAACACTGGGCCATAGGGAACCTGACATGAGGAATATAACATACACAACTCACTTGGGATCTTTGAGATAGACTTACAAGAACACTACCCTTAGATTAATGAGAACAACTCTGCACCAAGAGCCCTACCTTGCTAGTTTTACAGGATCATTGTTAGAATCAAATGAAAAAAAAAAGTGTGAATACAGTTCATAAATTACAAAGTGAAAGATCAGCCATGGATGGATAAACTATAAAAATCTAAATTTTCTTGAAACTTAAAGAAACCTGAGATTGCAGAACAGTCAAATTGCCTGAAATCTAAGGAAAGACAGATACCTTCAAGGAGATCAGCCTCAGAAACAGAGAAATCATGACTCTTATAGGCTCTTCACCATGGACCCAATAAGGTATTCATAGGAAAGACAGGACAGGGTGAGACTCAAAGTTTCCCGCTCAGAGGGGGGAAGCAGCCTCTAAAGGAAAAACTGTTTCTCAGTAGTGAGTGTCAGAATTTAATGAAACTGCAGTTCATACAGCTGATGTCAGAGAACTGATATAGTATCAAAAGTGTGAGAACCTTAAAGTGCCCTCCATTTAAAATTTCTGAGGTCTAAAACAGGACAGTAAGTGCCATTTGGTCTCAGAACTCACCATCTGCTGAAGTATTAAATATTTGTAACTTTCAGACTGCAATGCTGATCCTTAGTAGATGCTCAGCAAATACTTGAGGAATAAATGAATGAATAAACCAAGAGGCTTTAACCAGAAGACTGGAGTGCAAGTGCCATTGGAGGTTTTCAATGAAGGAAATTACAAGAGTTAAACATTTTTCTAAATTTGATTATATACTTGCTAGTTGGGTTTAACCCAGATTAATATGGGATAATCTTACTTCATTAAATCTAGGTAGGATTTCAATACACCATACATGCTTTTTGTTTTATCTTCCACTGACCCTTATACAAAGTTTATTCCTGTTCATCAACACACACACGTACACATTCACTTGCATATCAAGCATTTTGTAAACTTAGTAGCTTACAACAGATTTGGGGGTAGAGGTAAGCAGGGGCACCTGATACAGATGATTCCTTTTCTCCTGCAGCTGCTCCTTAAGATTCTCCTCTCTTCGAAGTCCTGACCCCGAGTCAGGCCCATTCCCTGCAGAGACTCATTTACCCCAGTGGGCTAATCAAGGCATTTTCCAAACAAAGGCAGCTTGATCCCAGAGTCACTTTTTCCTACCAACTCTGAGAACTCAATTTTCTCCCTCATTACATTCCCCCGCGAGCCAAACAGTTACAGCTCCTAGCAAATTTATTTCATAAATTCTCTCCCTCAACTTTAGGTGAGTAAAAGAAAAGAAGCACGATGACGAACAGGTCCGTACCCTTGGCCCAGCGCGTCTCTTTTCCTCCTAATCTAGGGCTGTGCGGGGCTCTTCGTTGAGGCCCCAGAGGACTGTGGCTTCCAGAATTTCTCCGGGTGTTTACTAACTTCCTCTTTGGGTGGAAGAGCCCCCCCCATAAGGGGCTCCTCCCCATTCACACCAAGCAACTAGCTGCTCTCTCCCTGTTGCAGCTGTTTTGATTCTAAAACGTGCCTTTAGATTTAACAAACAAAGGTTCCCCTTCAGGGTTCTTTGGACACACAATTTCCGTTTATAAAACAAAGCCCAAACCCCTCACATGTGAAGGAACTGTTTCAGGACTGTTAACCTCCAGCTCAAGGGGGCCAGCAAGGCCCACCTCTCCCTGACCCCACCTCCAGTTTCTAACCTGGCCATCTGGAGATCACTGTGGAGGGCTACCATAGGGAGCCCCATCCTTCCTGTGGTCAGAGCCCTTGGTAATATTGTGCTTTCCTTGAATTTGCCCCATACAGGCTGAAGCCTGTTGGATGCCAGGATATGTGTGTCCAAGGTTCTTAAAGATTCTATTTCTGACCATATTCTCCACACAAAAGGCAACTCAATGGGCGTCATCTCAGACAAGGTCACAGGGCTTATTCTGGGGAGTTGTGTGACTAGAGGTGGACCCCTTCTTGTTTCTGCTACCTGTGGGCTTGTCGGTTGTGTCTTTAACTTCCAGAGGCTGTATTCACTCAACACATCCATACCCAGCTTTATTCTGGGTCTTACCCCAGTGAAAGTTATTGGTGCTTCCTTTCCTTCTGCCTCTTGAGATGGCTTTCCTAATAATGACTACATGTGACTTATTAGAAAAATTTAATCTTAAACTTTTTTATGGTGCAGTGATCTTTTATTCTACCTGAAAGACAGTGTGGTTAGAACCTAGTATCTAAGTCCCAGTGCTTCTCAGTATCACTGATACCAGTAGGAGTATAGTCAGGCATTCTGTTCCAGAAAAGCTCAGGATGGTGCTCAATTTGTGACCACACGATTACTTTTAAGAATAGTCTCTAAAAACTTTCTACCACTCATCTGTTTGTTTTGGCCTCTGAAGCTTGACAGTCCTGTAATATTTTAGTATATTCCTAAGTCAGAATCTTTCTCTCTAAGCTCTGGCACAGCACTGCATGTAAACATCTTTAGTTTCTCACAGAGAAATGCCCTAAAAGATCTGGGGGGGGGGGGAGGGGGAGAAACCATGGTAGGTATCTGTTTTCTAGGGATTCTGTCTTGCCTTGAAGTAGGACAGGGAACATTCGGAAGTCTCATATATCAGCCATAGCCCTCCTTTCTTCACCAATGAAAACTAATTTTTTACAGGAGGTAATTATGTATTTCTCAATATATGATGCTTCTTCAAGGGGAAACTTGCTGAATTTTGTCACTCTCCTAAGCTTGTGCAATGTTGACCTTCATGACAAAATGTCTGGAAAGCTGTAAGTCTGATGTCAGATATCTTTGATTTTTAGGTAGTATTTCCAGAACAGATGCCAATGCGGGGCTATCCTCTATTCCCTTAAACCCAAATACTCAACTGTTTTAGAGTCATCTGCTTGGCTTCAATGCTTTGGAGTCAATGCTTGGCTGATGGGGGCATTTCAGCTGGCAAAAAAAAAAAGATAAGTGTACTCTGAGTTGATTTTTCCTGGAAGAGCTCCCAGACATGGGTAGTTGATGGCTGAGATCACCAACTCTGAGCTCAGAAGACAGTGCCTTGAATTACTAATTCTATAAAGTGGGGAGCCTCCAGTCTCCCCTGTCACTTTGCTTCGTCCTTAAGCTCTCCTAGATCTTCTTTACTCTTGGCTCCTGAGGTCTCACGTGTTTTCACTATGCTCTCCACGGCAGCGCAGATGCAAAACCTTCCCCTCCTCACCAGTCTCTACACAAGTGGAAGCTCACCAAGAACTTGACCAATTTGGTATCTTTAAAGTCTTGAGAATTTGTAGGGAAGTTGATGTGTAGCATTCTCGATCTTTCGAGATCACATTGACCAACTCCCTCCCCACCTCCTTCCCCTCATCCCTGCTTCCTAAGGTTCAGCCCTTCCTCCCCACTCCTACAAGCAAACAAATGGCACGTTTTCTCAAGTGGTGTTGTTTTATTCTCTTACATGACAACCATGCTCAGCAAGTATTCCAAACTCAATTTGTTCCTTGAATTTAAAAAAACCATAATCCTTTTATAGTTAGAAAATAAATTTATTTATTATTTATAGAAAAGCACAATGAGGTAATTATTATTCAAAGTCCCATCAACCAGCAGTAACTGCTGTTGGGGTATTTTGGTGAATCTAATTTTGGTCTTTAAAAAAAGTGCATCTTTTTTCAAACACACTGCTACACCTGTACACACACGTAAATGGCATCACGTCATAAATTTTACAAAATTGTTTCTCTTTTTTATCATTGAACATCCTGTCTTTAGATCCTATTGTTATATAAACTAATGTTAATAAGCACATAACATTATACCATATTTATATTCCTTAATTTAAGCAATACCTAATTGGTGAACATTTAGGGCTTCTTTCTAATTTTTTAAGTTGCCACAAGCAATGCTATGAAAAATAAATATCCCACAATTATAGATTTCACATACAAAGATAGGGTGATGATGCCCTTCAGGTTTAAGAAAAGTCAGTGCACTTGGTCCATTAAAGGAAAGAACAGGCAGTTAAAGGATAAAGTAAGAAATTTACAAATTGAGCATCTTTAATATATACTGAGAAAGCGCATATATTTTTTGAAGAAATGTTTCTCTGAAGGAATTGTGGCAGCACCTGTTTTTTGAAGTAGAACAGGTAAAGTATCAGAAAACATGATGGATTCACTGACAGAATTTACTTGAAGCGTGACGCCTTGAATCATCTATAGATACTCACTTCTAACCAGTGGTCGAATTTTGTGATACTTGTTTTAATAAAATAGGAGCTTTGATTCCCAGAAGCAATTCTTCCCTGGACTAAAAAAAGATTCACTGGAAAATGATCTTCCCAAAGCCCCAGCCACCAGAAAATTCCCCTTGTTAGAGAATCTAAGCATTGAAATCTTAGAGAGTCTGAACATTGAAGGAATAGGCCAACCGTGATCTGTGTTTTTAGATCCACAAAAATGTTAACACCCTAAGCACCTTGTACAAAGTTACTAAAGAATAGTTTATTGGTTACTTCAGAAATCTTCCCACATCTTAACAGCACTGACAGATATGTAATTACTTTCTTCGGTGTGGGAAGACAATATAATATAATGTAATATGTGTGTGTACTGCCCTCATTAGAGAGGAGGCAGATATTAAACAATCCCAAGAATAAGTATGATTGCAATAAGACCTATCTAGGAAACTTCAAGTATAAACTCTTATTTAAGTAAGTTTTCATCTATTTATGGATAAATGAGAAGTGTAATATGAAATATGTAGAGTATTTTTCTAAGTACCATGCACACAAGCACAAAAATACTTCACATTTTTATATTAAAGGAAGATAATAAAGAGCAATTATATATTAAAGTTTTAAATTATTTAATTTTCACCAGGGAAAAAATAACTTTTAAAAATATTGTAGGGAAGTCTTATGTTTTCTAAACATTTGGTTTGCTGCTTCTCTTCCAAGTAGAAAACCATATAACAAACCAGGTTATCTGTTTTGTAATAACTTAGAGCAAGCTCCGCGTTGAATATAAAATTACATGGAGTAAAATGACTGTGGTTTGTATCGTTTACCTCTGCTTTGATTTTCTAGATCTATTATATCACTTGTATTTATGTTTCATTATCAACCATGTAAGAAATCTTTGTAAGAAAGATTTGGAACATATAAATACCTTCTTTGAACAATTCCAAAAGCTATTAACTATGTAGGGGCGCCTGGATGGCTCAGTAGGTTGAATGTCCAACTTCGGCTCAGGTCATGATCTCACAGCTTGTGGGTTTGAGCCCCACATCCGGCTTTGTGCTGACAGCTCAGAGCCTGGAGCCTGCTTCAGATTCTGGATCTCCCTCTCTCTCTCTCTGCCCCTCCCCTGCGCTTGCTCTGTCTCCCTGTCAAAAATAAACATCAAAAAAATTTTTTTACAAAAGCTATAACTGTGTGAATATATACCCGTAGAAATCTAAAACAAAATGAAGTTTCAGTCATTCACGTATTTATTAAGCGTCTGTTTTGAAAATGGGGCGCCTGGGTGGCGCAGTCGGTTAAGCGTCCGACTTCAGCCAGGTCACGATCTCGCGGTCCGGGAGTTCGAGCCCCGCGTCAGGCTCTGGGCTGATGGCTCGGAGCCTGGAGCCTGTTTCCGATTCTGTGTCTCCCTCTCTTTCTGCCCCTCCCCCGTTCATGCTCTGTCTCTCTCTGTCCCAAAAATAAATAAACGTTGAAAAAAAAAATTAAAAAAAAAAAAAATGATTCTATGGATACAATAATTAAGGGAACATCTAAGATGGTCATCCCCTTCTCCTCCTCCCCTTTATCATATAATCCATGATAGAAGCATTTAAATTAGTAATTAGCAATAATTAGTATTTTTCTTCAATCTATTAATATGTCTGAATAGCCTACATATTTTTTACAAAACATGTGTTCATACATTTTGTACTATGCGTACATTTCTCATTTGTCCATAAACTTAGATTCCAAAAGCCTACGTAATTAAGAATTTATACTCGAATTTTCCTACATGGTTCTTTTTGTAGTCTTCCAACGATTATTTAGTATCTTGCTTCTACTCTAATAAGGGCAGGAACTATGTTTACCTTTCTCATCATCAATTTGCATGTTCCTGTAGAGCAGGGGTAGGTAACTGTTTTTTTGTATAGGGCCAGATGATAAATATTTCAGACTTGGCCATCATAAGGTCTCTGTCAAACTTAGCTCTGATATTCTAGTGTGAAAATAACCATAGACAATAAGTAAATAAATGGGTGTGACTATGTTCCAAAAAAACTTGATTTACAAACACTAGTGGCAGGGCATTGTTTGCTGACCCATGCTACAGGGTACAGTCGACAGTCAATGTTTTTGAAATTGAATGAATGGGAATCTTAAATTTAACATGATCAGATCCGGAGAAAGGATAGATTTCATCTTTTACAACACTGATGGTGGAGCAGTTGTTTCTCTTTTTATTTAAATCACATATTGTTCCTGAGTAGCAAACTATATTAAATGTTGGAAAAGAAATTAGGACCAAAGTTAATGTGCTCACTGTTGGCCAACTCTGGAGGGTAATACAGTCTAAAGAAATAGGTTGGTTTTTTTGCAATATAATTTCAGTGGTTTGCCATTACATTTTTTCCCTAAATCAAACTGCATATCATTAAATATTTCCAAAGTACATTTTTTAAATTCAGTTTTGCTGTCAATTGTTTCCTCAAACTATAAACATTACATTAAAAAACAGATTTAGTAAGCTTCAACTGACTGGTACTTCTCTTAAGAAATTACCTTAGACAAGACCTCTATCATTGAAAAGGTATAAAAAAAAATCAACAGGAAAGCAAACATTGTGGTTGTAATAATTAAACCCCAAACAGGGTCTGACCATTTTGTGAGAAAGTATTGTTTGGCCTGATTTATCAATGTAATTAGTCAGCGATGACTATCTTCTCTCAATAATATCCAGGGATGACTCTAATAATAACCCAATGGCAAACATAAAGCATATGCATATTGATAGATGTGGAGAATGTCACCAAATCAAGAAATCACTCTAGTTAAATGAATTTAAACAGTTAAAACTTCTTGAAGTGTTTGCCTCTCGGTCGTATTTTTGAAGAGCAAGAAATGAATTAGCAGAAATCTTAGGCAAGGACGTTGCAGACAAGGCATAGCAGATAAAGGATGTATGGTAGAACAAGCTTTAATTCTCCATCAACTTTGCTAACTTAGGCCTCGCCTAAGTAAAGAAGTATTAAATGAATACCTTCAAGTCATTTAGCTCCTGAAAGTAAAGTTAATTTGTCCTCAGACACAGCTTTCTAATAGTCAGCCTAAAAGTTGTTTCTGCTGCCTTTCATACAGACTATAACATGCTATTGATTTTTGTAAGCTTTGCAATTTCTATTTTTTCAGTCTACTATCTCTTTCATGCTCTGGCTTAGAATTTATCTCACCTGCTGGGCATACTGCTGGTGGAAACATTTAATCTGAACTTCAGCCGTTTTCCATCTGGGCCTCAAAGAAAAAAAGAGTGTTTTGATTTCTGTTCACTTATTTACTGGGGGAAAAATGTAACACATTGCAGAAAGAATTAACTGAACCCAAATTATGTTGAGATAGCAACAGATCTTGATAAGATACCTACCATGTTGCTGGCTTAATACGCTTTATGGTTTGTGTGCACAGATTGGTTCCTTTGCAAATTGGTCTGTTGGGCTTAACAAGTAAAGAGAAAACTTTAAGAAAAGGTTTTTGAGACTTAAACAACATTTAATTTGAAAGAGAAATTTTATAGAATTAGGAAATAATTGTGCAAAACAGTCAAAGAAAAGCAGAAAATAAATTTCAATGTTGATCTACTCTCTGAAGTTTGAGGCGGGAAGCAGCACTGAAAACAATCACCTAGAACTTTTGCAAAAACAAAAAACCAGACTAGAAAATACTTTGTGAATTCATGTATCAGATTTTATAAAGAGCTGTCTGTAGACACAGAAACATGGTAAGCAACCAATACATAAATTTTTAAAAAATAAAAAATATCCAAAAGATGAAAAGAACTTGGACAGCATATATAAGGACATATCTCAACCCTTGTAAACAAATATTGCCATGTGGTAACATTTTGTTCAAGTTCATTAATCTGTTTTAGGAGCCCTCCTGAATGTTAGAAAAGGTAAAATGAAGCTGGCTGGGATTGAACATGCCCATTGGCATGATACTTTTTTGGTAATATCCATCAAGAGGAGAAAAATGTGAACACTTTTATCCCTCTTCAGGACATTTGTGCTGAGGACATACTTTAGAGAAAGGAACATATCTATCTAAAGATTTTCGTAGCATTTTAAAAATAATAAAAAGCTATAAAAAAACCAAAATGTTAGTAATGACGGCACATGCAGATATTTAAATAGCTTTTGTGAATACCATATACTGCAAGAAAAATGCTGCTGATTATATTAAATAAAACTCTGGATAAAAAAACTATATGTCCAAGATTCTTGTAAGGATTAACGAGAGCCTAGCTCCATTAATATATATGTATTTATTTTTCTATTTTAAGTAATAAAATGAAAAATCAGAAAAGAATATGATAAAATTTCCTGCCCTGAGAAGCAAGAGACTTACCTGGTTCTTATTCCATGCCTGATAGAATTTTTTAAATTAATTAATTAATTTTTTAATTGACATCCAAGTTAGTTAACATATAGTGTGACAGTGACTTCAGGGGTAGATTCTTTAATGCCCCTTAACCATTTAGCCCATCCTCCTTCCCAAACCCCTCCAGTAACCCTCTGTTTGTTGTCCATAATTAAGAGTCTATTAGGTTTTGCCCCTGTCCCTGTTTTTGTATTATTTTTGCTTCCCTTTCCTTGCGTTCTTCTATTCTGTGTCTTAAAGTCCTCATATGAGTGAAGTCATATGATACTTGTCTTTCTCTGACTGACTCATTTTGCTTAGCATGATACCCTCCAGTTCCATTCACGTAGTTGCGAATGGCAAGATTTCATTCTTTTTGATTGCCGAGTAATACTCTGTTGTGTGTGTGTGTGTGTGTGTGTGTGTGTGTGTGTGTGTGTGTATATATACACATACACACCACAGCTTTTTCCATTCATCCCTCGATGGACATTTGGGCTCTTTCCACATTTTGGCTATTGTTGATAGTGCTGCTATAAACATTGGGGTGCATGTGTCCCTTTGAAACAGCACACCTGTATCCCTTGGATAAATATCCAGTCGTGCAATTGCTGAGTCATAGGGTAGTTCTGTTTATAGTTTTTTGAGGAATCTCCATACTGTTTTCTAGAGTGGCTGCACCAGATCCTCTTTCTCCGCATCCTCGCCAACATCTGTGGTTGTCTGAGTCGTTAACGTTAGCCATTCTGACAGGTGTGAGGTGGTATCTCATTTTGGTTTCGATTTGTATTTCCCTGATGATGAGTGATGTTGAGCATTATTTCATGTGTCTGTTGGCCATCTGGATGTCTTTGGAGACATGTCTATTCATGTCTTTTGCCTGTTTCTTCACTGGATTATTTGTTTTTTGGGTGTTGAGT
Organism: Prionailurus bengalensis; assembly: GCF_016509475.1. Lineage (NCBI taxonomy): Eukaryota > Metazoa > Chordata > Mammalia > Carnivora > Felidae > Prionailurus > Prionailurus bengalensis. The sequence goes on from NC_057344.1 coordinate 22,525,573, forward strand.
TTGGTAAGTTCTTTGTAGATTTTGGATACTAACCCTTTATCTGATATGTCGTTTGCAAATATCTTCTCCCATTCTGTCGTTGCCTTTTAGTTTTTCTGACTGTTTACTTTGCTGTGCAGAAACTTTTTATTTTGATGAGGTCCCAGTAGGTCATTTTTGCTTTTGTTTCCCTTGCCTCTGGAGACGTGTTGAGTAAGAAGTTGCTGCGGGCAAGATCAAAGAGGTTTTTGCCTGCTTTCTCCTCAAGGATTTTGATGGCTTCCTGTCTTACATTGAGGTCTTTCATCCATTTTGAGTTTGTTTTTATGTATGGTGTAAGGAAGTGGTCCAGGTTACTTCTTCTGCAGGTCGCTGTCCAGTTTTCCCAGTACCACTTGCTGAAGAGACTGTCCGCTAGATATTCTTTCCTGCTTTGTCGAAGATTAGTTGGACATACGTTTGTGGGTCCATTTCTGCATTCTCTATTCTGTTCCATTGATCTGAGGGTCTGTTCTTGTGCCAGTACCATACTGTCTTGATGATTACAGCTTTGTAGTATAGCTTGAAGTCTGGGATTGTGATGCCTCCTGCTTTCATTTTCTTTTTCAAGATTGCTTTGGCTATTCGGGGTCTTTTCTGGTTCCATACAAATTTTAGGATTGTTTGTTCCAGCTCTGTGAAGAATGCTGGTGTTATCTTGGTAGGGATTGTATTGAATATGTGGATTGCTTTGGGTAGTATTGACATTTTAACAACATTTGTTCTTCCTACACAGGAGCATGGAATATTTTTCCTTTTTTTTTTTTTTTGTCCTCCTCAATTTCTTTCATAAGCTTTCTGTAGTGTTCAGTGTATAGATTTTTCACCTCTTTGATTAGATTTATTTCTAGGTATTTTATGTTTTTTGGTGTAATTGCAAATGGGATCAACTCCTTGATCTCTCCTTCTGTTGCTTCATTGTTGGTGTATAGGAATGCAACCAATTTCTGTGCATTGATTTTATATCCTGCAACTTTGCTGAATTCATGAATCAGTTCTAGCAGCTTTTTGGTGGAATCTTTTGGGTTTTCCATATGAAGTATCATAGAATTTTTTAAATGTGTGCTTCCTAGATACCGTGTTTTAGCCTTGGTTACTTGATCTATGAAGTGGGACTGATCTGGATGAGTTATTGAGGTTCTAACCTTATTCCTCCTTAAAAGTGAGAGCTATGCAACACAAGCATAATTGTAATTGTTTTCCATACCCCATTTTAGTAAAAATTTTACTTCTAGTCATTGTGAATGTTTGTCCCCAATTAGGAATATTCTCCAACTTTAGATTTGTAACTGGAGTAGAACCCTGAAAGCACCAGATACCTAGCTTGAAAATTGAAAACAACCACAGCCTAGAGATAATGTTGCTTTTGTTTGATTATTGGACATGAGTCACAGAATGTGCTGAGTCAGCTTGGGTTGTGCTCAATCATCTGAGAACATGCTCAATTTCCTAGGATTGGGGTAAGTGCATGAGTATGCTGAGTCAGCCTAGACTATGCTGAGTCAGCACGGACTCAAAGGTAGGGATGCACAGGAGAGACTCTGGTCTCTCCCCCACATCTCTGAACTCCATCAAAATTGTGTTCCTTATTTATAACTATTGGTTACCCACATGCTACAGGTAATATATCTGCACAATGATTCCAGTTGTTTTTGAAAATTCCTCTAGGGGCATCTGGTTAGCTCAGTGGAGCATGTGACTCTTGATCTCAGGGTCATGAGTTCAAGCCCCAGGTAGGGTGTGATGCCTACATTAAAAAAAAAAAGAAAGAAAAAAAAGAAAGAAAAAGAAAAGAAAAAAAGAAAGAAAATGCCATTACAAGATCATGTTAGTTCCTTGAAAGACTCAATGGCCTTAACTATTGTGCCCTGGGTTTTGATGACAGGCTAATTTTATCGGCTGTCAACACAGGATTGTCTTGAACTGAAAACAGGAGAAAACTGAAAGGAAAGCAAAATCCATTTTCACAAGAGAGAGTCATCAACCTGAGTAGTAAACACTCAAGCTCCACTTGAAAGTCAGGCTTTCTCTCCTCAGTGGGAAAAACAAAGATTTGAAGCAGGAATGAAATGTAAAGAGAATACAGAAAAGAAAAAGAAGCTCAATCAGATGTCAACAGCATGAAGATCCAAGCTGACCTGGTGCTGTGTGTAGGGGCTCAAGCCAGGGCCCCTCAAAGAAAGCTGTGTATTATAAAGCAGGATATAGTCTAAGAACTCCATGGAAGCTTTAACAACACTTTCCATGTTAGTGAGAAGGGGATTAAGAAATAGGACTGAAGAAAATGTGCAGACTGGAATGAAAACAGGGAAGGTTTTATGCATTGTTGGTAACATTGACAAGCCTGTTTCAGGGTTTGTATCCCTGACCAGCAGCCTTGCAGCAGAAGGCCTGTCAGTGACAGGGTCTTCCAGAGTGCACAATATTACATTTTTATGGCTTCCTTTTTTACAGCAGATATTGCCTAATTAGGAAAAGAGGTTTAACTGCAGATTTTATTTTACTGTAAAAGTCAAAGTACTTTCAGGAAATGAGTGTAGCCATTTCCCAAGGTTCTTAGCTAAATGAGAATTTCAAAAAAAAGCAAGTGGCAAAATCCTCTCCTTTCCTGTGAATGATTGGTGAAAAGAATAATAATGGAATAATCTTCTGCCTGAAAAACATAAATGCCTATCAATGTAGATTAAATCTCTAGTATTGGAAGCTGTAAAATTCTTCATTGAGTTTTATACAGGTATCAACCATCGTGGGAATGGCAGATTTGAACTTACACATCCATTCAGCCTTGATTATCTAATATGCACAGCATCATGCATTTACAGATTTTACAGATTCAAGTTGGTTCTACTAATACTATCCATCTCTCCATTTCTCTTCTGGATCCATTAAGAAATATGACAAAACAGAAGACTATCCCAAGTTACTGATCCTTTAAGAAATCCCATCAAGGATCCTTGCTCAACCCGTAGACCACCTACCCTCTTGGAGATTACCAATTACTAGTTCTATAGGAAAGTATAGACTGTAAGTTTTTCCTAAAGATACTAATAAAGCAACATTAATGAATACAATAGGAAGGATTGCAGAAAAGGGGGAAGAAGAAGATTGGATAGGATGAGTCACACACTGCGGTACAGCTATGAGAAAATTTCCTGCTCAATGGATTCTGGATTCCTTCCTGCTCATCTAAGGATTGGACTGTACAGTCTTTCCCACCATGCTCGGTCATTTGCTGGGACCAAGCTGTGTGGTAAAGGCTCAAGGCAAACACAGTGTCACCCAGAGGGCCTCAGTGGGGTTAATAGTCAATTAGGACCCCAGCAGCAAGAAATTGGTGTTGGATTTTCATGGCCACCACACATAGTGTGGTTATGATGATTGTTTTTCCTTTCTCACTTAAAGTTCAGTCACTATAGTAAATATTAGTACAAAGCTCTCTGAGTTTTTTCATCTGCAAACATCTTTGTTTCACCTTCCTGCTTTAAATGGATTCACTGTGTGACGATATCATATCGACAGATATTACTTCACAGTCCTTTGTAAATATCATTGCATGGCTTTCTAGCTTTCATTTTGCAGTAAGAGGGCAGATTTAAGTCTAATTCTCTATTTTCAAGTCCATGTTTCCTTCGGTTATTTTTAAGATAGTTGTCTTTTGATGTTATGCAATTTGATTACAATGTGCCTAGGTATAATTTGGATATATTTGTACTGAGATTTGCCGGCATTACTCAGTCTGGGCATTTGTGATTCCTCCCGAGTCTGGAGATTTTTTTCTTCCACTTCTCTCTTGCTGGTACTCATATTAGACTTACAGTAAGACCTGTTTCTCCAGTTGTTGGGAGGTATCCAGAGATAGATTTTGCTCAACTCAAGGAAGAGTTGATTAAAAATTAGATCTTTCTAAAGCTGTCCTACATCGCGTAAGTAGTGAGAGTTGTTGTTTTTAGCATTGGACATGTCTGAGCAGAATCCAGGCACATTTGAAGAATACCTACTTCCTGATATTGAAATATGATAGTGGTAAATTTATAAGATGATCCTTAAGTTCCGTCATATCTTGAAATTCTATTATTGAATAACAATGTTCAAATAATTTTATTTCAAAAGCCTTCAAGGGTTGTTAAATATAGTTCTTTAACATAAATCTTATAGTAGTATGTGCAAAAAAGGCCTATCTCATCATTGTTTCAATAATGCTGAAATTCATGTAAAATGTTCTAGATAGTTGACTTTGATGTTCACTTCACAAGGATTAATGTTGACATGAATAGTACAGTTACCTGTCAAAATTATTTTAGATTGCCTCAGTGTTCTTGTGAAGTTTTAATCAATTTAAAGGTGTGTGTTAAAGAAGCAAATCTTCCTGCTTTGGATACAGTTCATATTTATTGTTTTGTAATTCTTTTTTTTTTAAGTCTTGACCATAGGGTCTTTGAAAAAAAGAAAAAAGACACCGAAAACCAAAAAAGAAAACCAGTTGGAATGATGGATAAGAACTATTTAGTAATTAGAAAGAGCAAATACTTCTGTTTGTCCAAATGCTTGTCTTGAGAAAGCATTTCCACCACCCCCATCCCAGATTTCTTATACTTGTTAGATTCATAATGTAATTCATATCAGCCTACTTTCCCCCCATACTACTGAGCTGCCTTTATTATCACTTCCTTATAAATCAAACTGAAAAAGTAAATGAATTTATATACATAGAGCATTTAAGATAGTGCCTGCAGATAGATGAGAAAGAATATGTCAGCACATGGGAGCTCACAAAAGAAGAGCTTATGACCCCTTTTGCCCTTTTCATGGTCATTTGGGTCATCTTTTCACTGCCTTGTACTGTGACTGATCGTTACAGCCCCTACCTTCTCTCCATCCAGTCCAAAGGACCTTCTTAGTTACAGCACAAAAACATAATTGGAAATGTAACCCAGCCACGAGAAGGCTGGAAGACTGTTACAGTTTCCTGGACCAAAAATCAGTGTGTTGGGTGTCAGGGTTTTTGCAGAGGTTGTGACCTGAAACTTTTTAAAGAGCCATTCACTCTTTGGAGATGCTTTCTCAACTGTCCATCACAAACCATTTCTTCTAAAATAACATCATCAAACACTCATTTGTTGATTGGAGCTGTCATCTAATGTGATGCACGTCTAGATCCATATTAAACATTAAACTGTCTTCCTCCTGGGGCACCTGGATGGCTCAGTCAGTTAAGCATCCAACTTCAGCTCAGGTCATGATCTTGTGAGTTCATGCCCCACACAGGGCTTGCTGCTGTCAGCCTGTCAGGCAAAGTGTGCTTTGGATCCTCTGTCCCCCTCACTCTACCCCTCCCCTGTCTTGCTCTCCCTAAAATAAATATATATTAAAAAATGTCTTCCTCCCTCCTCTAACAGGTCTTCTGAATCCATTATGGCAGTATATACGTGGTCCACAGCACAGTACAAGCAGCATCTAGACTAAAGCAGTTTCTATTTATAATGTTTTCACATAGTCGAATAGATCAAATCTTTAACTGAAAAAAAAAATGAATTCAATAACTGTTCTTTTTCCACTTTAACGGACCTGCCATATTGTACAACTCCTGGGAGCATCTATGTAAATGGCACCCATGTATTTATGTAGTACATAGCCTGTGTGGCTGTACAGGTGGCCATACATATTAATGTATCTGGCAAAAAGTTATCACATTTTCTTGCATAGTTGAGAAAAATGTTCTCATTGCAGCGGTCATAAAGCAGCTCAATAGCTATTATGACCACTCTGAACCACTTCCCAGTAGCATTAATCATTAAAGTGCATCCATTTGATCCAGTATTTATTGACATATGTATATATAGTCATTTATAATTTTCAAAAAGTTAAAATCGCATGCAAATACAAAATAAACACACGTCAGCAATGTTATTCAACTAGAGGATTAAGGAGCAAACTAGTAATATGTAGACTGGTTCAAAGAGAATTTGGAGAACATCCATTCATATGTGTGTGCTGTAAAAGATAGGTTATATGATACTAAACAGGTTCACATCTCTTAGGGCAACAAATTGAAATTTTTGTGGTTATCTTTTCTACATGGCAGAGATTGCTTGTATCTCTACTGAATGAAATCCATGTGTATTACTATGGCCACATATTGTTTACATTACCAATAGTTCTGTGAAAATTAATTTTTAAGTCACAAAATTATAAAATAGCCTACAAAGAGAAAATCAATTAAATGTGCACCCTCAGATATAATGAGATCATCGCTGGCAGGATTCTTGGGAAATGCCCACTGAAATCCTTTACTCATTTCTAAGTCTCAATGCAGAGAACTACAGAATACATTAGGGATATGAAAAATGTGAATATGGTTGAAGACACATGAATTGTATTGTCCCGGAGCAGTTTTCTGTGAACATATAAATGAAGGCTGAGTCTGTTTAATTACTTATTCATATAGTTACATTTATCTTGGAGCTAAGAGTAGTATTTATTCTTGAGCAACAATTTTTTTTCTGTCATATAGTCTTTCTGGGTTAATACCTCACGTGTACACTCACGTGTGTGTTGTATCTTTAACATATTACATGCGTAGTACTTTGTATATGTGTCTGATTACTTACATCTTTAATATGTTGCACGTAAAAAATTAAGATGTAACATCAATGGATATAAGCAAAAAGTCTTTCCAAGTCTTTACAAAAGCCCAATGTTATGTTTAATTTTTAAGCAATTCCAAATAAGCTTATTATCCATTAATTCCATCTGCTGTGACAGTTTATGTAATGATTTCAGTGAACATTATCTCATAATTTAAAATTTTTTCTTTCAGATAACTAAAGAGTAAATTTATTTTCAGACTATTCTCATAGAGTTTAGACCTCATCTGTTCTAGTATATTTCTTTTTTTTTAAGTGTTTTTCAATATTTATTTATTTTGAGAGAGAGACAGAGCATGAGTGGGGGAGGGGTAGAGAGAGAGAGGGAGACACAGAATCTGAAGCAGGCTCTGGGCTCCAAACTGTCAGCACAGAGCCTGATGTGGGGCTTGAACCCACAAACCCTGAGATCATGACCTAAGCCGAAGTCAGATGCTTATCTGACTGAGCAACCCAGATGCCCCAGTGCTAGTATATTTCTTGCCTAACAATTGAGCTTAATTTTTTTTAAGTTGTCTTAAACTGTTGAGCTTTTTGGGGGGTGAGATGCTCTATGTTCTTTCTTCCTTTCACATTTTCCAATTCCTTGATCCTATTCCAAGGCATTGATTGGCTCGTATTTATTAATGGCGGAGTCACTACAGCCTGAAATACTGTGGGTAATACTACAGTTCAGGCTTTTTGCCCCAGAAGTGTTGTTATGTTACCTTGTGTACTTAGTTCCCTAGGGAAACCTGTGTAGAGAAGGACTGATTGGTAACTTTACTTTCACACCTAATGGTTGTGACTATTGATTGGTTAATTTTGGGTATAGATGGCTGTACTTTTACATTAAAGTTCTTTGTGATATAAAAAGAATAATGTTCTCCATTAAAAAGAAAGAATGGAGAATAGGTTTTTTAAAAGCGTTTTTCCTACCCCTCACCACTCTGCCAAAATGTCATCAAAATACTTAAAGAACACAAGAAAAAAAAAGAAAGCAAAGCAGAAGAAAGAGAAATTAAAGAAAAGGGAATTGTGAATCTTTAGTGAGTTTCTTTTATGTATCAGGGGCTCAGGCACTCCTTGAGAGGCAGTATATTGCCCTAAGGAAGGGATTAGACTGAAATCTTAGTTCCTGGATGCAATCTTCTGCTTCTTAGTGGGCTAGGAGGTAACTTGGGGCAAATTCTATCACCTATTTGCCCTCAGTTTCCTCATCTGGGAAAAAAAAAAAAAAAGAATGGTTGATGATAGGATCAGGTGACTTATTCTTTATAAAGCATAGGGTAAGTAGGTGATTTTGTACTGTCACCTTCATTTTTCACAATCACCCTGTGAGAAGCACTTAACATTTAAACGAGAATAAGTAGCCAACATGGAAGATCACTTCTCAATTATTAACACTGCTTCTTAATGTAATACAAGGTGTAAGTATGTGTCTTTATTTTAGATTTATTACAAAGATTTGACCCAATGTGGAAGTCTTCAAGAGTTAGTAAATAGTAGTCTCTAAACATGGAGTTTATCTATTTTTCTCATCAAGAGTGTCCTAAACGTATAGCAAAGAAAAGTAATATAGTGAAATAACTTTCTCTATATTCAAGAAAGACTGACAAGAAAAGACATTTCATTTGGAGAAAAGTTAAATCCCTTTTACTAAGTCTCCTTTGTATTGTGGTCACTATTTACCTTTTCCAAATTACTATTATTATTTCTAACATGTCTCAGTTTTTTAGGCAAATAGTGCTACTTGTTTTTCCCATATAGGTGCCATTTTTTCTCGTCTCTGATATAGACACTATGGTATTTGAGTCAGCCCTAGAAAGCATTTATTCTCTCTGAATTATCTTTGCCATACTTCTAGGCCAGCCAAAATGCAAACACTTCTAAGAAGTCTACACCAAGTGCCCCAAGTAAACACAGTCTCTCCCTCCTCTAAACAGACTTCATCCCTGAAATCTAAATCTAGAAAATGAAGGGAATAATAAGGGAATAAAATATAGCTTGTTTGATATAATATTCGTATGTCCTATATAACCCCTGTCTCTCCTGCTAGGACTCTGATAGGAAACTTCACAGAGAATCCGTACAGCGGCCAGCCTAGTACCATATATGGATAATGTAAAAACAAACAAAAAAACACCTGTGAAAAGCAAAGAAATGAAAATGGAATAGTGTTTAAGTAACAGGCTTGGTGATTTTTAGATCCTGGCTATATGTCTGGCAACAGTAATGCATCATGTATTTCTTATTTATTATGTACGAATTACATATGAGAAACTGTGTTAGGCTCTGTGAGAGACCCAGTGAATAATTAGAATTGACAAATGTGAGAGCAATATAATTTCCTTAACAAAATGACTGGCCTAAGGGGAAATTAGAAATCAGGCATTCTAGTTATTTCACACTATTCTTATATCAGCAGCTTTGTAGTTGGCACTAAATTTCTTCAAGTTTTTTTTAGTATATCAGAAATCTAGGAAATAAATCCTTCCTATTATTGCAACAAAATAAAGCACAAATAATTTAGAAACTGCCTCAGATTTTCTTATCATATATCAAAACAATAAATAATGAAAGTTAGGTATCCTTATTCACAAAGAGTGAATCATTTGTAATATAACGCTACTCATATTTCATTTTCATAAAGATTCACAAAGCCGGAGCATATTAAAGACCCTACAAGCAGTAGCAGTAAATAATCCTACTGAACTAAATCAATATTTGCAAAAATACTTCAGTAAGGATTTTTTTTTCATGGTATATTGGTCTTCTACTGAAGTGAATTAGAAAAAAGTGTTGATTTTTTCAAAATATTTAATTAGAATAAATTAAATTATTAAAATGCAGGGATTAATTTTAACCATTTCTTGTTTGTCTTTTAACTAACCAAAATTGATAATATATGACAAATTTCCACTTTCTTAAAGTGTTTACCTGATTGATTTTTCCAAGTAACAACAAACTTAACCTTCATGACTCTGAAAAAAATTGTTTAGCATTCGTACCTTTGTATATATACACACATGCATATATACATGCATATGTATATACATACATACACAATTGTGTGTGTGTGTGTGTATACACATGTCAAGAATTACAAATGAATGTGGGTTGTTGAAATGTTCAACAAATTAAATGAGAAAACAATTTGAAAAATTCAAATTCTTACAATGTATACAAATATACCAAAAAATGTATATTCTTTAACATGAAAAAACATAAAAATTTGAAGAAAATAGAAAATATTTAGTGAGTATGTTATTATAAAATAACTTGTAGGCATATGAACAATGAATATATTTTTTCAAGTCAGTATATATGACTGTGCTGATATAAAAATACCTGTACACGGGGCACGTGGGTGGCTCAGTTGGTTGAGTGTCCAACTCTTGATTATGGCCCAGGTTATGATCCCAGGGTCATGAGATGAAGCCCCACTTGTGGCTCTATAGTGAGTATGGAGCCTGCTTAAGATTCTCTCTTGCGCCCCCTATGCCCTTTTCCCCCACTCGTGATCTCTGTCTAAAATAAAAATAAATAAATAAATACATAACTCTGTACATTGAAAACATCATAACTAAGATTGAAAAGCAAACATCAAGTTGAGAAATATGCCACGTGGAAACGATTCAACCTACCGTTGTTGACTATAAAGGTGTTGAATGGGAGTGAGTCAAGGGACCTCTGCAAGCTGGAGAAGAGAGGAGAAGAATTCTCTTCTAGAAACTCCCAAAGGACTGCAGCCCTGTCATCATTTCAATTTTCACCCAGTAAGATCCACTGAAGACTTGTGATGTAAAAAAACCATATCATAATGAATGTGTGTTGCCTTGAACTACGAAATTGGTGGTAATTTTTTAGAATAGCGGTAGAAAACTAATATATCAAGTGTAACTAAATGTATTTTACTATTTTGATCTCATTCTTCTACCTCTGAAGGTAGAAAGCACATATTCTAAACAACAACAAAAGAGACAAAGGAAAAGTAAGAGTCCTTTTCTATTTAAGGCGTAAGGTTTGAGGTTCTCTAAACCCTCGGTCCAGCTAGAAACTAATTCCAACTGAAGGGTGTCTGTCATCAATGCTAATGAGTTCAGAGAAGAGTTTATCCACTGGGCAGATGACTATGATGGAGCACCAAGAAACAAATCCACTTTCTGAATACTCAAAATCATTGTATTTCTATTTCAATATTAAATTAAGCCATTATTTTCTGTATAGTTATCTTTTAATTGCACCTTTTGGGATAACTCAGCAGGAGAGACATAATTATAAGGTGTGATATGAGCAATTTCACTTTGATTTCTATTTATTCAGTGACTAAGAATGGTTGAAAATTGTCCTCTTATTTTTCTCGTATAGTATTCAGGTATTTAATCTGATTTGAATAGACTGCAAAGGGTTTCTAAGCAATTACTTTGCTCACACATTGAAACCACAGCCCTCATTAAAATATAATCATCAAGTTCCATTTTGTACAAGAATGGAAACACACAATGCATTTATTGTCAATTTACTCTATACGAAAAAAAGATATTTATGGGAGAAAATCTGCATCTTTAGGAGCAAATTACTGATTCCTTTTAAAGTCACAAATGACAGTGTTCTAACAACTCTGTCTATGAAAAAGTTTAAATTGACAAGAAGAATGGCGCAGACTTACTTTTGAAGCAGTACACCTATTTGCCTGCCTAACCCACATAGGTACACATTCTTTGGAAAAAGAACCATGTTTTTTGAGCATCACTGATGTGGGGAACATATGATAAGTCTGGTGCATTTTGTGCACTGAGTTTACCAATATCACTCATTGCTAGCCAACTGCCGATAACAAGCTAGATAATCCTACAGAACTCCTAGCACCATGATGAAAGATGTCAAGCAAGCACCTAAGCATTCCCACATCCTTGCTGTCAAAACAATAGGTTATCACTAGATCTCAGTTGCTTAAAACAATAGAAGACTTCATAAATATGTAACTGCACTTAGTCAAATTTTACATTTTGAATCGAAGCCTTCACTTTAGTAACCACCATCGAATATACATATTTATGGGTATATACATGTAAGCATTTAAATTTGTATATACATATATGTGTACACACGCCACACAACATCATACACAGATTCCACAACTAAGGTTAAATGTAATCAAAGTTTTCCAGCCAAAATTTATTCTAGTCATTAAAATCTATAGTTGGAGAGCAATAGGATCTTTACAGTTAAACTTTTTCTGCAAAAGGAAATCTAAGACCCCAACGTGTTAAGAAACCAAACTGTATACAAATCAGGACTAAAAGTCAGGTCTTGTTTACACCTGTTTGTTTTCTCTTGGCTTTATTCTCACTCTACAAAGAATACATAATATGCATGAATTTTATAAGCATGTGCAGATTTTACATTATTTTTTAAAGGAACACATCTGGCTTAAAAGTTTTCATTTAAGGGGGCGCCTAGGTGGCTCAGTCGGTTGAGTGTCCGACTTCGGCTCAGGTTGTGATCCCCCCGTCCGTGGGTTGGAGCCCCGCGTCGGGCTCTGTGCTGACTGCTCAGAGCCTGGAGCCTGTTTCAGATTCTGTGTCTCCCTCTCTCTCTGACCCTCCCCCGTTCATGCTCTGTCTCTCTCTATGTCAAAAATAAATAAACGTTAAAAAATTTAAAACAAAAGTTTTCATTTAAGAAAGAATGCCAGGGCACTTGGGTGGCTCACTCAGTTAAATGTCCAACTCCTGGTTTCAGCTCAGCTCACGAAAGCATGGAGCCTGCTTGGGATTCTCTCTCTTCCTCTCTCTCTGCCCTTTCTCAGCTCACACTTGCACCCTCTCTGTCACTCTCAAATAAATAGAGTTTTTAAAAAGAATGCCTATATAGTTCCCAAGTAAGGTAGGTAGGTAGGTAGGAGGTAGATATAAGGATTAAATGTATACAAACTCATATTTAACATACCTGGCTTATATGAGCAATGAATTAACTCAAATCTTTCCCAGGTATTTCTAATACAATGTATTTATCTACCAAATTTGTTTGATCTTGTTTGTCTCCTTCCTTCCTCAGCTACCAGGAATTGACACAATTGCAGATTTTATGCAAATGATTTAGAAAACTAAATCTTTTCTAATATTCTTTGATCTGTTTGAAGTCTTTTGAATGAATCTCATTTAAGACATGTAAATATTGGATACTTTCTAGTGTGTTTTAAAAAGCGAGGCAAAATAAATCTTCCCTGCTTTTTTTTTTTTCCCCTCTTCTGATATACTAACCGTGGTGGGGTAAATTATCCCATGTGCTCCTTTCTTGTACCTCTTCCAAATTTTCTCTTCAAAGTTTCTGTTCCCTTCTTCCTTTTGCTTCTATCCATATAACACTCAGTCTTCAGAAGTGTCTTCCACTCCCTGAAACACCAAAGTACATGTGTAGAAGTGCATATATAGATCTTGTTAATTTGATTATTCACTAAGCCGGGCTAAGTCTACTCGCAATGGTTTGTAGTTTCAAATCACATGTGTGATTTGCTAATGTGACCATTAGGAAGTTTCTCTTTGGCATTAATTGATTTTATGTATAAACACAATTGTTTTTATTTTTACTTTTAAAATCATATGCAAACCATATAAAGACTCTGTTGAAGCCAAAGCCCACAGAGGAATGTTATGGAAAGAAGAAAAACAAACAACCTCCAGAAATGTCAACATTGTTCACTTACTTGTTTTGACATTTCTTCATGCATGTTCTTTACAGCAACATCTCTTAATCACTCTCTCCCATTGTAGCTATCTCTCTCTCTCTCTTAGAGCTGCTCTGGTCTTTTCTTCTGGACTCTCTTTGTTCCTTAATTCATTAAACTTTCAAAAATAGTTATGGAGCACATACTATCTATTTGCCAAGCCATGGAGAGACAACCATGAACCACACAGAGTCTTAGTCTCATGGAGCATTTATTTGGTGAGAGACTAAGATAATTTACATCTAAATAAATGACTTAATCAAAACAAAGCAAGATGAAGAACTAGAGAGTAATGAGTGAGCCACTGACTTCTGGGGCCAGGAGGCACTGAAGGCCAAGAGAAGTCTCAGTACTTTGGCATCCTATCAGGAGAACAGGTTAGAAACTTTCTATCCTTGGCAGAGAACTAGCCTTCCTGGCCCTAAAAGTGGTGATGAGGTGGACTGCTAAGTGAGATACAAGGAATCCACACACCTGAGGACTTACCCCAGGTCCTTTGCAGGGTATGATGGCTCATCTGTTTCTATACAGTCCATCTGTAGGGCAGAAATGGTGTTGACTTCCACTATTTGTAGGACCATTCCCAGCTGTGGCCTGAACCTCAGCAGTTAAAAGAACAACCTGTTTGAAAGAGACCAACATTCAAAGAAAGAAGGGCAAGAATACATATCTAGAGAAGTAAAGCAACTGAGGAATCCAGATGACGATTGGGTTAAAAATAATAAGAGTATGTAAGGTGATTCAAGTACAGAGAACACTCAGAAAAAGGATATTTGTCAATTAACAACATGTCTTATCAACCAAAAAATTCTAGAGATGAATTGAAGGACAGGATATTTACTACTCAAATGTGCGTCCTTGAAGATCACGTGCAAGAAATATTCCAAAGCACAGAGGAATAAACGTCAGGAAAATCGATGCAAAACCACAAGTGGGGAAAAAAAAAAGAATCCTGGAGGATATAACAGGAGACTTAATATAAGATTAAAAGAACTACCAGGAAGAAAAAAAGACAGACTGTGGGGAGTCAATAAAAAGAAAAATAATAGGAAATTTTTGTGTGTGTGAACTCAAAACCTGGTGCCACAGATTAAATGGGCTTTCTGAGCCCAAGGTCAGATTGATGAGAAAAGACCTGATGTCTAAAGACATCCTGTAAATTTTCTGAACTGTTAGGGAGAAAGAAGAGAAAGGCAAAAAATGTTATAAGATTCCGGGTAAAAAAAAAAAAAAGAAAAATAGGGAAAAAGAATCCTCATCTACAACCCTAGAAGCCAGAAGATTATGAAAGAGCAGCTACCAACCACTGTGAAGAAAATGGTATACTTCAAGAATCCTGGACCCGACTAAGATTTTATTTCATTTCAGGGTTAAAGGAAAAAAAATTGGAGAAACTACAAGAGAAACTATCATGCAAGTAATCCATCTAAAAGAAAAAAAAACAGTAACGTGTCTTAAGTAAAGGAATCAGAATAGAAACCTAAAGGTGGCAGAATAGAACAGGAGTGTGTGTATGTGTATGTACGATACAAGGTCAAGTGAATAATAAAATTTTTTTCTTCTTCTTTTTGATGCTTTCCTGATCTAGTTCTGAGGCCCTGGCTACAAGCCAATTAGTTCCCCTTCTTGAGAGTCTGATGGATTCCACACCCCAACTGCTTCCCTTATCTGGCCCAAATACACTTACCCTAATTTCTCCAGGGCCAGATATCAGACAACTAGACAATCCCTCTGCCCCAAAGCCCAGAGAAATTGTTGAAATTAGCCATTCTCCCGGAATACAGCCAAATCTAGGTAAACCCCTACCCCACTTGCCATAGGAAAGCTGCTTCCCCCAGCTTCAGTCTGTTGTCATCCTGTCCCTGTTTTACAACCCCGGTGTGGCCCTGCCTGGTAGCTTTCTTCCATCTTGAGACATAAATAACAAAGATTTCTGCCTTTCTTCTATCAGAGTATCATTGTATTGTGTCGCACTGCCGAAAGAATCTTTGAATCTTATAGAACAAGTCGTGAAAGTACAATATATTTCTGATTATGAAATCATTAAGGAAAAATTATTTGCCCTATAGAAAATTCTAATAACCTAGGGGCAAAAATACAGAACTACCTAGAACCTTAGAGTGAAGCATAGTGGAAAGGGCTGGAGACTTGGTAAAATGCGAGTTGCAGTGGTAAGGAGAAATCTTGAGTTGTATTTTATGTATCCCACATTTAAGCTATGTACTGCACATCCTACTAGAGATGTCAAATAAGCAGTTGGATTTTTAAATTTGGCACTCAGACCTATAAATTTGGGAGTCGTCAGTGAATAAATGAATGTTAAGGAGCTGTAAGAGCTGAGATTACTTAAAGGTGCCATGTGGAAAAATGAATGGTGGACATTGGGACATGCCAACATTGAAAAGTAGAGGAGGAAGATCTAAGGAGAGAGACTCATAGGAAGAGCCCAGGGATGTCAGGGACAGCTAGAGCCAGGTGAAGAATGCATTTAAAGAATGAGAGAGAGGGGTGCCTGCGTGGCTCAGTCAGTTCAGCATCCTACTTTGGCTCAGGTCGTGATCTCAGTTTGTGAGTTCGAGACCCAGGTCAGGCTCTGGGCTGACAGCTTGGAACCTGGAGCCTGCTTTGGATTCTTTGTTTCCCTCTCTCTTTTCCTCCCCTGCTCGTATTCTCTGTCTCTAAAATAAATAAAGATTTAAAAAATTTTTAAAAAAAATGAGAGATTAATTCAATCCAGTGCTACAGAGTTGAGTATGGTGACTAGCAAGAATTAGGCCTTGCATTTGGAAATCGAGAGATCTTTAGCGACTTTGGCAGTAGTTTTGTAGTTTCAGTATGGTGTGAACAAAATCCAATTAGAAGAATTTCTAGAGAGAATGGAAAGTGAAAGACAGTAAACATAATGCTTTCAAAGGAAGAACAGGGAAATCAGGCAGCAGCTGGTTGGAGCTGTAGGATCTAGACAGATGTTTTGTTTAAGGATGAGACATAGTCCCTCTTATTCTGATTTAAATTATCCTAGGTGAGGGGAAACGTTGGGTCAGTGGGGAGGAGGAAAAGAGGGGAAGGAAAGAAAGAGAGGATTTTTTTAAGTAAAAACGCATTTGAAGAGGAAACAAAGAATGTTGTTGTACACAGATGTGTACTGTCCTGTGAATGGTACATAAATGGAGAGATTAATTAGAAGCAGAAACAGTTAATTCTTGGGAAGTCTGGGTGGCTCAGCTGACTGAGTGTCCGATCCTTGATTTCAGTTCAAGTCATGATCCCAGGGTGTGATATTGAGCCACTCATCGGGCTCCCCACTGAGGGTGGAACCTGCTTAAGATTCTCTCTCTCTGTCTGTCTCTCTCACTCACTCACTCTGCCCCCTCCCCTGTTCATAGGTGTTCTCTCTCTCTCTCTCTCTCTCTCTGAAATGAAATGAAATGAAATAGGAAAGGAAAGGAAAGACAAAGACAAAGACGCAGTTCATTCTCAAAACCTGCGAAAAGATTATCTGGGTCCAGGTGCAAACAAGTAGGTTTGGTAGAAGAAGGTTAAGAACATTTTTTTCTGATTGTTTCGTTTTCTTAAATAAAATAAGCATTTCCATTTGCTGAGAGAGAGGCTATGAAGAGGATATTGATGGTTTGAACAGGAGGAGAAGGTCTGAGGGTGGAAAAGTTTGCTGACCAGAGAAATAATGCCTGAAGGGCACTGTTGAGGACCAACGGGAGGTCTGATAAACACTTAGGATGAGATAGGTAAATAGAACTGCATTTTTCCCTCAGCCACAGGCACCTGTTGGTGGTTCTGCACAGGCTGGATGCGTCAGAGTTGGGTTTGGCCAGGTCAGCACAGTAGTGATTCTGGAAGAGGAGCAGTGAGAGCATTCCTCCATATCCTGTTCTCAGGAACTTTGATCTTTGTATTGATCCTCCCTTCCCTGACTTCTACAAACTCTACCTTATCTGAGTTAGAAAACCTGCCAAAATTGTCCATGAAAGGTAGGGAGTAATAGGAAACTCTGACAGGCAAAGCCAGAACCCTTTAAAGCAGGCAGAGGGAGGAGAAAAGTCTGCTGTGATCTATATACCTTAGTCATTGCCCTGGTTTCTTCTTCGTGTTTAAGCTCTGTGATTTCTAGTACCCTTTACCAGTGTAGAGATGCCATTAAAATGCTACAGTAGAGGCATGTAAGTCAGGTGTTGTTGGTAAATATAACTAATCGCCAAGTAGAAGACCAGTGTTTCCTAACTTATGGTTTGACACCGTGCAGAGTACCTGCCCACTCCATGGTTTCAGAACCCAGAAAGAATGAAATCAGCTCTATTAATCAAGCAGAAGGCGTTGAACGTAAACCATAGATTTGACCATAAAGATGCATATTCATAGGCAAAAAATTGTTCTGTTGTTTGTGAGTTAGGGTTCACTGTAAAATAGGGGCTAGAGGGCCTGTGTACAGACACTCAATGTGCTCAATGTCAACTTTCTAAAACATACATTTACCTCCTATTTGCTGTAAAGTTCAATTTACCATTAGGAGCCTACTGGATAGTCTTAATTATTACTTTCTCAACCTCTAAAACTGGGAAGGATTGCAATAATTACTACTACAGGGCGCTTAGGGAGGTTTTAATAACTGAAAAGATGATTTTATGAACACAATTTTGCAATGTACTTTATTAGTTTTTTTTTTCTTTTTTGAAATTTTGCAGCACAAGTTACCAAGAAGAAGTAACAGACAGATTGTATTTAGGTACAAGAAAAGTGAGGAGTGAGGAACCAAAAAAACTAGTCAGAACCATTTGTAATAATCAAGCCAGGAATTTAAGAAACCTGGCTCTATATTCAAATAACTAGATCACCTCTTTTATGTGAATTAGCCTATCTTCTCTATGATAGAAAATCTCCTCTGAAAATCTTTATTAATATAGAAAAGTAGACTATTTGGCTATGCCGTGTTTCTACCCATAGATTAACTTGGAGTAATTTGGCCAACCTCATGGCCTGGCAAGGAAGTTTGCACCCTTTTCCATCTCCTGCCAGCATTGTCTAAGAAAACTGAGCTTCCCAGAGAAAGGAGGACAGCTTTTCCTCAACAAGTAACATAGTAATGTTTTCTCCATTCATAATCTTCAAACACCCCAAAGTAACCAACAAACACAAACGGTGCATCAAAGCGTGATGAGATTTAAACGTTGAAAGACTAGTTGCCAGAGAATGCAAGTCAAAATTAAATAATATCAGAATACTTTTGTAACAAGAGGGAAAGATGTGTTGAGATATTCTGATTTAGGTTAATTTATGTTCTCGAGAGGAGAAAGGAAAATAAGAACTGTCCAAATCCATTTTTGTGGTCATAAACACAGTATGACAAATGTTCTACCTTCAAGAAAACATCTTGTGCTGAACATTCCACAGAAATAGAAATGAGCCTGCGTGTTTGTGTTTATACTGAGCTACTGCATTGTGTATCCACAGACAGTATCATACTGGGTTTTGATTGATGCTTCCATTAAAATGGCTTGTGCTGTCATTTTGTATTCCCATTCTTACCTAGATAAACAATTGATTTCTTTTAATGTAGAAAAGCAGAGGGAATGTATTACATCAATGATATAATCTTTTTTAAACTAAAATATGTATTTTATAGATGTGCTGATACTGTTGTAAAGATCTCCCTAATTTACTAGGCATGGGGAAGGAAAGAAGGAAACAAAGCCTAATAGCGATTGAGCCCTATATAGTAGTCACTGTGTTTTACAAACACATTAAGCAATCTCTTTATTCAGAGCCTTTCCCTGCCTGTGCTTTCTGTTTGGACCTCTTTCCCTAGGATTATGCATGGTTCTGTCTTTCCCTTCCCCCCAAGCCTTCCTTAAAACCTCATCCCTTCACACAGGTTGGATCTGATCATCCTGTCGAACATAGGTGCCACTTCAATCGTTCTCCATTCCTTGTACTATTCGTCATAGCCGACCATCATTTTGCATATAGCATATTTATTTGCTTTTTTTATTGTCTGTTCCTTTCTGGCTCCCCCTACCCCATTATACTACAAATCCCAGAGGAGTGGGGATTTTGTTGATGTTATTGCCTGCTATTTCTCCAGTGCCTAGAACAGAGCCTGACCCACATTTATTGAATGCATGAATAAATTCTTCATTCTCTTCTATGTCTCAGTAAGTCAAAGATCCTTGCTTGGAGGTTTTTGTAAGCCTTCTGATTAGTCGATTAAATGCTTTGTTGGACTGTGACTTGGGAATGTCTCTCTTATAAAGATGTTCATTCATTCTTCTTTAATCAATCCATACTTATTTGTGATGCCTATTGGGCATTCAAGCCGAGATATTGACAAGGCAGTAGAATTAAAGGCTGAAGTTCTGGAGAGAGGTCCAGACTGAAGGTAAATATTTGGAAGTCATCCACATTTCAGTGGTATTTAAAAATCAAGATACTGCATGAGATAGTGCAATTGCAGATAGAAAAAAGGGGCCTGAAACTGAGGCCTGAACATTCCAACAGTTAGAGGCTAGGGGGTGAGAAAGAACCAGCAGAAACTGAGCAGCAGTTTCAGAGAGATGAGAGAAAAACCAGGTGAGGATAGTGTATCACGTGTGTGTGTGTGTTGGGAGAGTGGGGGCGTATCTGAATTCAATGCGGATAGTTCAAGGAACATAGGAACAGGGAATTACCCATTGACTTATCAATGGAGGACACTTTTGACTCTCATTGGAGCAGTTTGGATGCAGCCATGTGGGCATGTGCAAGAGAGTTGGAAGAGACAAAGATTATAAATGAACCTTTTGAGTACTTTTTTGTATAAAAGGAAGAAGAGAGCAGAAGCTGGAGGGAGAAGAGAAGGTTTTGGCAGTCATTGTTTTTTTTTTTAATTTTTTTTTTCAATGTTTTTTTTGGGGGGGAGGGGGGGACAGAGAGAGACAGAGCATGAACGGGGGAGGGGCAGAGAGAGAGGGAGACACAGAATCGGAAACAGGCTCCAGGTTCTGAGCCATCAGCCCAGAGCCTGACGCGGGGCTCGAACTCCCGGACTGCGAGATCGTGACCTGGCTGAAGTCGGACGCTTAACCGACTGCGCCACCCAGGCGCCCCGGCAGTCATTGTTTTAAAGACGAGAAATAAGTCTCCTTCCCACAGTCAATGGCAGAAAAGATTTGCCTACTTTGGTTTTATACAATTATGGTACCTGTATGAGTGAAGCATTAATCTATGTACTTTAAATGCCAGAATTCACATGATAAGTATTGCTTAACAGGAAGCACACTAACACCTCATGAGTCAATGCATTGTCTTCTACAAGGCGGTATTGGTTTTCCAACATACAGAGAAAGGAGCTTAATAACATTGATGAGAAAGCAATTTATTTGGCCTGCTTTATTTTATTGAAATAGAATGAAAATAAGTATATTGAGCCAGATACCTCTTGAGCACTAAGACCTCTCTGTTTTTGTTATAGCTTTTAACTTTGTAACGGTTGTATAACAGAAGTGGATTGCTCCCTGGCACTTGGAATACAGATAATGTCGCTTTGTAAAATATTGGCTGAAGTCTCCGAACACCAAGGTTGGTGGAATTTTTAATGCTAGCCAGTTTTCAAGGCTCCCTCCTTACTTCTTTTATTACATAAGAAAACAAAAAACAAAAAACAAAAAACCCTGGGACCTATATTGCCTTTTTAATATATCCTAAGAAATAGGTCAGGCCCCACTTGCCCGTGTTGGCATCTGTGTTTGTTGCATTTGGCCAACCAATGCCAGCAGCAAAACTGGAATTTTTTTTTCCCCCTGGGCCAAGTGTGAATACAAGAGGCTCCTGGCCAAGGCTACAGAGTACTGAGCTCGTCATTCAGTACTCACTGGCCACCAAACACATCTCCTTCCAGAATTCACGCTCCTTTAAGCAAACTATGTTTGGGTAGGTACAACTGTCTGTGACACTTGGAAAAACCGTATCCTCTTTCCCAGTTATGAAGGCTCCAATGCCACCCTCTCCGAGTCCTCCCTGCCTCCCCCTCACCCCATCACCAAACTTCCTCTGCCTTTGGCAAGTCCAGCTTCATCCCTGAAATCTAAGTTCTTCATATACAAAAACCTGTTCAGAGGTTTTCCTTAGGGCAAACCGTGTACCTTGAAATTTCTCTTTTCTACCAACAAATGCGTTAAAAGACTTATCTGTGCCCCTGGAATGTACAGACTTTCAGGATGAAGTGTCCTGGGAAAGGACAATGCGGTGGAGGTAGGGCTTCCTCAAATGAATCACCCTGCTGCGCTAGCATTGTTAAATGTACCTGTAGGGTAAAGATGAGGCAGAAAGTGAAAAACTATTGTACCCTTTCCACTTAATTTCCCTTTTTTAAAGCTCTGAACTCTGGGAGGTTGTTCTTCTAACCCACTGCTAGCTGGATGTGACTTGCACTGTGCAGAGTCATACTCATGGACCAGCGGGTAGTTATGCTCTCGGAAGCCATGAAGTGGCAGGACGTTAAGGTGATCTGGTGTTACACGTGGTGCAGCGGAATACATCTTCCACTTCAACTCAATCCCACACCTATTCGAAGACCAACTTTGTTCTACACAACATGAAAGATAACCATTATTTGTTCCATTATTTGAACTTGTCAGTGCGTCACATGGATAAGAAAAGTAAATGAGGTATCATTAAGAAAAGGCTGAGTATGGTAAATACCCTAAGAGAGGCAGAATGCGCTTCTGCACAGGGAGGCAATAAAAGCAGCCTTAGAAGAAGGAGTAAAGGCAGTATTTGACATCAGTCTTGAAGAAGTGAATTTCAAACTCTGGGCTTTGACTCTGGTGGTAGAAAAATAAATTTATGGAATACATGCAGCATTTTAAAGAATCAAATCAAGTTGAAGACAGAATGTCAGAGGGTGCCATTGGTAAGAAGGTTAAATATTCTTCCTCAAATTCTCATTTCAAAATACATGTAAATAATGTGCCTCAACATTGATGTAAAAATATATTCCTTGGACTTGGTCTTGGCTAAAAAAAGCATAAGAAATGTTTATTAATGTTGCATGGAATATAATCAGGTAAAAACAAGAGAGGCTGTTTCAAACAGGGGCACTATCATAACCTAACCACAGATAGAAAAAAGCTGTAGGCCCTGCTGTAGAGGTGATGAGCTGTCTCATCTATTACAATCATTGAGTAACAAAGACTCGTGAGAGATAATAATAATAATGGAGATGACTTAAGAAAATAAAAATAAGTGTTTTCTCCCTATCTCAAATCTTTTTGTCCCGTGGTCTCACCGTCTTTAATAGTTGGTACCTCCCACTCCATTGCTCAAGCCCAAAAAAACTAGAAACCATCTTCGGGCTGTCGCTTTCATTCCTCCCCACGCGAATCCATCAAGTGCAAAAATATCTGAAAACTATCCACCTGTCCTCATTGCTGCTACCACCGGGGTCCAAGCTGCCATTATCTTTTGCCAAGACTATGTCGATGGTGTCCTAGTTGGCATCTCTCTCCTCACTTTTGTGTCTTCACCTCTGCCCTCAACTTACTCCTCATCCAGAATGATCTTTCTAAAGCTCTGCTGACCAATACGGTAGCAAATAGCTACAGGTACTGATTTAAATTTAAATGAATTAAAATTAAACAGAATTTAAAGTCACATAACTTAGTTTCACTGGCCACATTTCAGGCGCTCAATAGCTATGTATTTCATCTGATATGGCAACTCTACTGGGCAATGCAGAGAACATTCCCATCCCTCCAGGCAGTGTTATTGGACAGTGCTGTTCCAAAGCATGAGCCAGGTCATGCCATCGCCCTGCTCAAAAATTCCAGTGATCTCTCATTACAGCTAGAGTAAAATCCCAAATTCAGACCATAGACTTCCAGTCCTACACCATATCATTCTTGTGTATCTCACTAAATTAACCATGTACCATTCTCATTCCTCAGTGGCTCGCTTCCTTTCTCTTGCTTGTTCAAATCAAGGACTCAACTGAGGCCTTTGCATTTGTTGTTTTCTTTGACTAAAATATTCTCTCTCTACTGCCCTTCCTTCCCACAGCTGGTCTATTTAAATCTCTTAAGTATAACTTCAGGTTCCCTCCTCAGAGAGGACTGTCCTAGTTATTTTATGTAGCATCAGCTTGTTTATACCATTCATCATAGTTACCGTAATTGGATTTATGTAACTTATTAGTATGTTTATTGACCATAGTGTTAACCCATCGTCTTTCTTCCCCCTCTGGAAGACAAACCTGTTTCCTGCCTTGCTCACTACAGTATCTCAAATACCTAGTAAATTCTCAGAAAATATTTGCTGAATGAATGAACCCCACAAAAAGAGTTAAACCTATAGAAATGGTGGGGAAAGAGTCTTAAAAGCAAAATAGACAATAGCCAATGTAGAGACAATTAATATTTATAGGAAGTGGCATAATCAGATGCATGCTTTTGGAAGACTACTCTTCTAGCTCTTCATGTTCAGTTTGGAAAGTTGAAATAGAGAAAGTCTTAAAAATGTACTGCATTAGGGAAAGCTGGGGAAAGAGTACATGTTTTGCAACTTCCCATGAGTCTATAACCACTTCAAAAATAAAAAGCGAAAAAGAAATTGTAGCATTTCTCAGTTGATGCAATAATGACCAAAATTACAAAAATAATGCATTGGAGTTTTAGTTGGAAAAATAATTAAGGGAAAAAGTGTCTAATATGGCTCAATTTAGTATGTTTTGCTTTATACATTTGCATTAATGTGAGCTTTCTGTTTACAGACTTCATTAGTATGCTCAAGTTGAATGCTTTGAATTTCAGTACCCAACAATCCACAGAAACATATAATAGGCCATTCTATGACTTAATCAGGAGAGTCTCCTATAGATAGGAGTTATAGTTGATGGCTTGGTGCCCATGTCACATTCTCTGTGCCCACCTCAAATTCCACCCACAGTTGTCACTATGCACTATGCATTTGACCTCAAGAGGGCTGTGTGCCTTTCCACCCTCTCTGAAGCTGCAGGAAAGTTGCAAGAGATTCATGTGCCCAGGAGAAGTTGTCAAAGAATATGAGACAAGTACAAAGTCAATTAATGTCCCAGCCTTCTGTCCTTCAGAAGGATAATTCTGTGATGTTAGCTCTATATTTCTCAGGAGTTCTCCATGGAATCAGCAACCCCCTACCCCACCCACAGCAGCAACTCACATAATTCCTTGTTTTACTCTTCCTTTTCCCTCTTTTCTACTTCCTTGGATTCCCTAACTCCTAAATAAATTACCCTTACCCAAATCCTGGCCTCTGTTTAGGAGGAACTCACACAAGGTCGGGGTCTGAAGTGACCCTAGAAAGTAGAATGTCAGGATGGGATACTGGAAATGGAGCATTCCTCTAGTCAGATGGCAGCAACGAAGGCAGCGCTGGTGAACTGTGAAGTGACATTGGCCTTTGGCATGCTGAGAGCCATGATTCTTTCACCTCACATGGATCTGGATGAAGTACAAGTGGAAGGGACAGCATTGGATTATTCAGTAGCTGTAGCGCATGAACAAGATAAGAGCAATTGAAATGATAAGGACTGTGTATTATTGGCAAGTTTTTCTTATTTGTCTTGGAATCAGTCATTAAAGAAAACAAGATAGGCTCAGATGAGTAAACTATCATGTCAGGGCTTTCTGTTGTTGCTACAACTGTTGTATGGCAGCATTTAAAGAAACTCTCACTTTCACAGCAGTAGATTGTGCCGTGTTAGATATCCAGCCCAGGTTTTAATTAAAAGATTAGCAGGAACACAAAGAACACTGAATGTGCAGCTTGACAGACCTCCTCTACTAAACTCACGGCTTTGCTAGAGAAGAGGTAAGATCCTGAGGCCTGGTATAAGTTTATTTGTGTGGCTGTGCCAGAATACCATGAAGCCTTGTATTCTCTACCCCACTGGGCTAGCAGAAGCAATCTTCTTTCCCCTGCAATTGAGAAGACCAGCCTCCCTGTGTCTGGACACCTTGAAGAATCTTACCTATAGCATGTGCCTTACAAAACAGTGCATGTCCCTTTCCAGATCTGTTCCACCTTCTCTCATTATAAGCAGGCCAATAGCTGGAGTCATGTCTCATTGTAGGCTAAAAGGGGGAACACTGTTCCTTATCTGGGACTATTTCACCAAAAGAGTTGGGGCCTGGCCAATATGTACCAGTGGGAAACAGGGGAACAGTGTAGGAAGTGGATGTAAGGGTTGTCAGACTGGAAAGGAGGTGGAGTATCAGGTTAGAAGAGAATTTATTGATGTGGAAGACTTTGAACATCTTGGTAACGCAAGATTTTGCCTCCCAGATTGACTGTACCCATTAAGAAAAATCTTTAAGGTTTCTTAGTTTGGACTCTCTCACCCTCTTGCCTGGCTAGGGATTCATATCCCCAAATATCCCATAACTTCTTTCTCTTTCCAGTTGTGTTTGTGTTTAAAACGTATTTCTGGAATGCCTAGAAAAAAATCTGACCACTTCAAGAAATGCCTCATCAAGAATCTATGGCATCACCAATCACCTGCATTTCCTTATGGTAACTTTGCTAATAAAGTAGTTTTTTGCCATGGAAAAAGAAAGTGATCATTCTTACTTTAGTATTTTATTTTTCTTCCATTAAATTTTAAGATCTGTTTTAACCGTAAAATTCAATAAGCTAAGTATAGGATGATAAATTGTATTTACATATATCAGCAATGATGCCTTTGGCCCTCTCAAATAGGCCCTGAAGATAAGGAAATGTACTGCCTCCAGAACAAAAGGTCTAGAACTGGGGTGACTCCGGGTGAGTTATAATCATTAAGGATGATGTCACCATTACCAGAGAGGTTATTTCCCCTCTCTGCTTTACCATCTTTGGTGTTTGGCCTTTGCTCTCCGGTTGGCTCCTTTCCTTTTGTAAGAGGCCTGCAGGAGTTCTAGATGTTAGATCTAGATGTTAGATCAGTAACTACAACACCACGAAACACATGTCCCCAAAGCCTCCTTAAGAGCTAGAGAACAGATCTTAGAATCCCCTCCAGATGGCTCATCGGCCTCATCTGGGTCACTTGCCCAAACCTCAATGATCAAAGTCATGAACATAACACCACCATGATTACTTAGTCTAAGTGAGATTCACCCAAGCCGTGGATGAGGTCATTTCCTTGATCATGTGGTAAATGAGCAAAGTCAAGGTTTTGTTAGCAAGGGAGATAAGGGAAGTGAAAGTAGGCCATATAATCTGTTCTATCTGTCCTACACAATTTTCAGTGAGGATCCTGAGGACAAGGCCATGAATGCATTATCCAAGCAGCCTACAGCACAGTCTGCCAGGCCTGAGTGAGGTGCCCTTAGCAATGTGATCTAGTGATTGTTGTCCATTGTTCTGACTGGGCCACAGAAAAGAGTGAATTGGCACTTTATGTCTGCTGATAAAGTGTCACAGAATGACCAGTAACTTAAACTCAATGTTAATATCTAAACTCACAGTCTTTGAAGGCAACCAAGAACACTACCCAAAGCAGATAATAAATAACATCGGAACAAGCAGCCTCATTTTGTGCTGTTGGCCATAGCAAATGCATTTGATATATGACTTGTACTTGCAACCCTCACCATCAGTCCCACATGGTCTAAAAGAATGAGAGATAGAGGTGCCTGGGCGACTCAGTTAAGCGTCTGACTTCAGCTCACATCATGATCTCGTGGTCGGGTATGTGAGTTCCAGGCCCCCTTAGGCTCTGTGCTGACAGCTCAGAGCCTGGAGCCTGCTTCATATTCTGTGTCTCCCTCTCTCTCTGCCCCTCCCCAACTAGCGTTCTGTCTCTGTCTCTCAAAACATAAAATAAAAACATTAAAAATGAATGAATGAATGAATGAATTAGAGAGAGGTTCTGCATAGCTGGTTTTCCATAGGCTTGCATCCAAGCCAAATACCTAATACAAACTGAAGCCTTGTAGAAGTGACTACACATGTGTGGGTTTTGGTGTATCTTTCTTTATGCTTGCAAAAGAGATCTGTGAAACTATGTTTTATCTGTCCAAATATGTTCTCAGTGAATTGTTGGTTTAACTGTCTATGGCAAAACTATGAGGAAAAGTAGTGAATTAAGAAGATCCAAGTTAAAGTAAATAATCCCTTCTTAATTCCTCTGGTGTGCAAATTTAGATTCATGTCCTTTGAAGTTTTTGTTTTGTTTCGTTTTGTATTCAGCTATACTGAATTTATCCTGGACAGCTTCAAGTGTCTATCTCCATGACTTCTCTACAATTTTTAACAATGTTAGGATAATTTCACGTGTTAAAACACCTATTATCGGAAATAGTACTCGAAGTTAAATTCTATAAAACACAAACATACGAAAACATTCCAAAATTCAATTTAAAAATTTGAAATAAAAAAGTGGTCAAGCCATTTTGGTGAGTTTGCATTTGTTGCTTTGCAACAAAGCATATTCTTGTGAAAAATTAGTACACTTTTCGTCACTTTTCCTACTCGTAAAGCAAAACTATCAAATTGCATACATAAGGAGGTTAGCCAAAAGTGAAAACGCATTTACATACTCTTCCTTCTCAATTTATTTGAGTCACTGAGTTCAGCCAGTTGGGAAGACATTTCTGTTCAGTATAAAGAATCATATTCCCACGGATTATACCAACCCTAAACCGGCCTTTGATATAAGAATTAGTTTGCCGTTAGGTGCTTTTGTCAACAGTTTCAAGCCAGAATTAAAGAACTGTAAATTAGTTAAGAGCTATCAATGACCTCCAGAGCTCCATCTGAATAGTGGACCCCACTCCATCCTGCAATTACCTCATGAAGGTAACCATCAGCCCATGCAACCATGACAGAAAAAAATATGGTAACTGTAAAGGAAGTCAGGAAACAACGTTGTGAGAAAATTACCTTGTTTAATTCTTGGTTACATTTCTTTGACGCTGGGGAAGAATTTAAAATATGAGACTTTTGGGGCGCCTGGGTGGCGCAGTCGGTTGAGCGTCTGACTTCAGCCAGGTCACGATCTCGCGGTCCGGGAGTTCGAGCCCCGCGTCGGGCTCTGGGCTGATGGCTCAGAGCCCGGAGCCTGTTTCCGATTCTGTCTCTGTCTCTCTCTCTGCCCCTCCCCCGTTCATGCTCTGTCTCTCTCTGTCCCCAAAAAAATAAATGTTGAAAAAAAATTTTTAAATATGAGACTTTGTATTCTGCTTTTTAAAAAAAAAAAAATATATATATATATATATATATATATATATATATATATATATATATAGGTTATTCGCATATGCTTGCATCTAAGAACACCCAAAAGATAACTGTTTGTCAGACCTAATCTGACCTCATGGAAGTGTAGGGCTGAAAGCTAATTGGCAATCTGATTCAAAGTCCTTTATTTTACAGAAGATGGACTCACTAGGCGGTTAGGAACAGAGCCGGAGGCGCTTCTCGTTTTTCTCAGTCAGTCCAAGACTTCATTAAGCCCAGTATTCTGGGCAGTCTCGAAAGTGATGTTTCCTAAAACTAAACCGAAGTACAGCTTCCTAAACTATATTCTATAAGGTATAGTTGACCTGCAAATAAGAGCTTCAAAGAGAAGTAAATGGGCATTAATTTTGGTATCCTAGAACTCCAGTTCAGGGAACACAGATTGAGGTAGAAACCCAAGGAGTGTCCCACTTGTAGGGTGAAAGCATAACAGGAAAAGTAAAGGGGCAATTCCATGAGCTGAAGAAAAGAAAAAGTTTTCTATGGTGTTAACAAGCTATGCTATTCTGGGTTTTGCACTGATTGATTACTGATTGTGACTGCACAAAGTCCACAACTGTTCTTGTGATCAGGGTGGCCATTCTCCTTCTGACTTCTCCAGCAATTGTTTAAAACCTTGCTGTTTTTCCAGGTCCAAAGGCTCTGGCCAGGTTCAGACAAAGGCGAGTAAAGGCTGTTTGTCTGCAGTGGTTGCTGAGGCTCTATTTTAAAATGGCTCCTGTGATGTCACTTATCCACAATATTAACAAGTGTTTCACAAGAAAGGGATCATAGACAAATAATTATCTCTGGGAGGGGCTGGGTCAAAGTTAACCCGTTTTCCTATCTCTCGTAATTTACAGAGCCTTTAATGTGCTCCTATAGACTCCTATAGTCTCTTTTATGGAGACTTGTAGGCATTAGATTGACGTTTGACATAGAGGCATTACGTGTAGGCTTTAGACTGAAATGTGTTACGAACTTAATTGACCTCCTTGGTTCTTGTTTTATCTTGTTATTGTTTACAGTTGTTTAGTGTTTTGGGGGATTGTTTGTTTATTTACTTTTTGATCAAAACACCTAGAACAAAAATAGTATTCCATGGAACCGAAAATGTTACTTCTATCACTTAGAATTTGATGTGCTCTACATTACAGAAAAAAAAACACAAAATATAAAAGGCTTAAAGAAAATAAAAGTTTACTTTTCTCTCAGGCAAAGGGAATCTGGAGTATTTAGGCAAAACTTTGCAGGTTCCAGAGTACTCAGGGCTCATGTTCCTTCCATCTTTCTGTTCTACCTCCTAGTTTGTGGCTTCTATCCCCAAGGTCATCTCATAGTCCAAGTTGACTTCTCAAATTTCTGCCACTTTGTTCACAGTCCAGGAAGCAGCTGAGTCAGATTCTTTTTGGCAGAGAGAGCCCACACAATACTTTTGTCGACAATTGACCAAGAGTACTAGAAAATGAAATACTTTAGGTGACTTCATTACCTCCTTCAATAAAATCTGGATTCTTCACCTAAGGGAGAACAAAAATGTATAGTCATTTAGCAAGAAGTCTTTTCCACACACTTCTAGAGCATAGAAGAGGAAGGAAGAGGAAAAAGAGGAAGGAGTGGAGATGGGGCAGGGGAGGAGGTGGAAAGGGAGGAAAAAGAAGGGGCAGAGGGAGGAGGAAAGAAAGAAGTTGTTTTTGAATGCATTTTTTAAATGTTTATTTTGTTCTTAGAGAGGGAGCAGTGGAGGGACAGAGAGGTGGCAGGGATGGGGAGGAGGCACAGAGGATCTGATGCGGGCTCTGTGCCGACAACAGACAGCCTGATGCAGGGCTCGAACTCACCAACTGTGAGATCATGACCTGAGCTGAAATCGGACGATTAACCAATTAACCGACTGAGCCATTCAGGCGTCCCTGAACGCATTTTAAGGTACATTTTATTACACAAAAGGTATCTGGAGGTAAGGAAGCAATTTATTGACTGTAGAGATGGTAAATGTGTTATCATTCCTGTCAAGATGCCTGCTTAAACAGATCTCAGATTTTGACTGATGTCTTCCAAATGTTCAAATGCATGGCCTATCAAACTGTCTTCCTAACAAGCCGTAACCTGACTTTCTATACTTTGCATACGTTTACCACTGCACCCATTATCATAATGAATAAAACAAGTAGGTGACAGTTCAATCATGAGATGTAATAGGGCCAAAGAGAGGTAATCGCCTTGGAAAGTTTGGTTTTTGACAGTTTATAACATCTTGAACCGAAGTGCTTACTGATTGCCAACTACTTTTCTAACTTAAGCCAGATTTCTCTCAGTAAATAGTAGAGAAAATGAAAATATCAAGAAAGAATTACACTTTGGTTATTGCAAAGGTTTTCTGTCAGTTCTTATAGGCATCTAAACAGTGAAGCAAAACTTCACCAATCTCTAGTTTTCTTGAAGATAACACATACGCTGTTCAGAAGGGCTTTAAGTGGATCTCTTTGGAGTAAGTGTTCATATATAAATTTTTTTTAATATTAGTATATTTCTTCTTTGATAAAATCAGAGAAATTGAATGTCACGAAAATAACAGGTACACCATAGGGAATATAGTCAGTGACACTGTAATAGTATGTGGTGACAGATGGTAGCTACAGTTGTGATGAGCATAGCATATTGTATAGACTTGTCCAACCACTATGTTGTACATCTGAAACTAATGTAACATTGTGTGTCACCTTTGTTTCAATCAAAAAAAGCAGAAAGAAAGAAAGAAAGAAAGAAAGAAAGAAAGAAAGAAAGAAAGAAAGAAAGACACAGAAAGAGGAAGGAAGGAAGGAAGGAAGGAAGGGAGGGAGAGAGGAAAAGATCAGAGCAGTTGATTTAACTGGAGACAGAAATCATAGCAATTTTCACCAGAGTATATTTGGAAGAAGGTGATTAATGTCAATACAAGTATGGTTCCATAGTTTATAATAAGATACAGGGACTTCCCTCTGTCAGTTATGTTAAAGTGTACCTGTACATTTTCTATTTTGAGCTCAACTTAAGTGGTCTGAGTGAGGTAAGGAAGAGGAACAAGAAAACAAGGGACAAGAAAGTATCATGCATATTTCTATGGGTCAGGCACCATACTGAATGTCTCAGGTATATTTTCATACTTATCTGCCACAGTTAATTTATGAGCATGTTTATTAGTCCCATTTTAGAGATGAGAAAAATGTGGACAGAATACAATTTTTTAAAGAGGCTTAATCAAGAAAAGTAGACTGTGCTGTCCAAGTCAGCCTGGTTCTCAAGATATTTCCTTCTTGCTCTATCATACCTGGCATATTTTCTTAGGTGGTTAGTTCCCCAAGAGTTAAGCATTTATTTATTTCAAGCAAAAGCTCTTAAAAACAAGGTAGAGACTGCAAGAAGAAAGAGGAAATGCATACCTAAGCAAGGTTTTAGGAACCAAATTTACTTCCTTCTGGAAAGTGAACTGAAAAACCCAGAAGCTGGTAACTTTGAAATTAGTCTGATGAAGACTGACTCCATTGCAGCTCCTGGGCAGGACTATCTGGATTCCAGGAGCTTCCTGGAGAATATTTTTAAAAGAAGATTTCTTTATCCTGAGGAATAAATGAGTAGCGGACTGGAGCAGAACCAGAAAGAACTCTTGGTAGATACGCTGTTGGGGTGGTGATGGTGATATAGGGACTTCAGGAATTTGGACAGTGACAGAAAGCTGAAAGCATGCTTGTAGTAACATAAACACCAAAAAGACCTGAGTCCTGTGGACAAAAGCAGTGAGGAAGAATTTTGTCACAGTGAACTTACCAGGAAGCCATTGTGAATGAGGCACAAGCGTGGAGCATAGCTTTTCTGGGCAGCACTGAAGCTGTTGTTCTCTTGACTAAATATATATACTTTAGAAGTAGTCTGAGCACTCTGAATATTTATGAGCCTGGAGGTATGTGGAATCTGGAGAAAAAAAAAAAAGTAGTTGGTGAATCACTGCAGGAATCTCCTCACCTAGTTAAAGTATTTAGATAGGTTTTGATTCTAGCAAATTTGAAGGGGACCAAACAGGAAACACTCCAGCACTGATGAATAGATATACACACTTCCCCTGCCCCAACACACACTCTACTCTCTTTCTTCCATCTAAAAGGATTTCCCTTTCTATCTTTCATTTTTCTGTGGAATAAGAAGAATGAATGAATTGAACCAACCTCTGTTGAAAAAAAGCATTGCTCATCTCCATTTTGTCTTTGCTGTCTAACTGGGCTACTTATGAGGAGGTAGGAATACAAAGACTATGGGCCCAAAATGGTCAGGTCACTTTCTTTAGAATGTACTGCCTATTGTTAATGACTCTTTAATTCTAATTCCTTAAGAAGCCACTGTATCACTGAATGTGCTAACTTGGCTATTTTGATATTTCCTTGTCCAAGCAAGTAGAAACAATTCCTCAGTATAGCTTTGAAGATTTCACATATTTCCCCTGTCCATCCAGTTTTCATTTGTGACAGGAAACTCACAAAGAAATAACTGAAATTTTCATGGAAATACTTACGGGTAATTGTTTCTAGGACTCTGTATAGTCAAATTGTTTTTTAGGCTACAATGAAAGATTAGGGCAGCAACACTGCTTTCTGCACTCGGCACACAATTTCATGTAAGTGAATAACTCCGAACAAAAGGAAGCAGAGAAGAATAAAATCGAAAGCCACATTTACTGCGTGCCTTTTTCTCCCGTTATATTCAACCCGGAAAACACTGTGTGAGGAAGTATAATGCATAATGTAGCCAAGAACTACTGAACGTTACGGTTGAATGTGTTTAATCCATAGAATAAATCCTTCATTTGCAGAGTAAGGAAACCAAATTTGATCTTTAAGCAGTTTCTTCAAGACACAATAATTACCTTTATTGTCCGCAGGAAGAAAATTTACTCCCCTAAAATCAAAAAGTCTCAAATATGATCTGAGAAAACAAATGACATCGCCATACTTCACAATGTCACCAGCTCCCTCTTGGCTCACCCTCTCAGCAATTCTTTGGTCATCACTCCTTGCAGATTGAAGGATGCCAAGCAAAAGGGAACACAAATTCTGTTTCCATTTCCTTGTAATAATGGAAAGTTGGATGTCTGGTTTGAAAGATACAAATCTTATCAGTGGCTCTATTTAGATTTTGAACTTCATGAATGACTAGAGAGCACTACACATTTCCATCATTCCAATAAAATTTCTTCAAAGTGTTACAGAGGAAGTGGGCATATGGTTCATTTACTGCACAAATACTGACATTGAACCACAAAGAAGTCCTGGGAAACCACTCAAAGCCTGGTTCACACACCAGGCTTTGGTCCTAAGGCTAAAGTCTGTGGGTTAAGAAAAGGAATTTGCTAAGCATCTACTAGTTTGTCCCTTCTTGCAGCCCTTAGCTCTAGACCCTATTCTTTGAAGTTTAGATTAACTGAGGACCTTTGCAGATTGGAAAAGGCATTACAGAAGGGAAATCAGCATTTGCATATAAATTCAGGTATGTGTGGGAAATGGTGGGTATTTCACTTCGGCTACTGTATGGCATTTATAGGCAGGAATGCTAGACAATGAAGCTAGAGATGCACGTAAGATGTTTGTAAGACCTCAACAGCCATTCCATACACCCCAGTGACTGGTCAGTGGGGACAAAGTCGTGATCTTTCCCCAACTGGCCACATGTTGTATCCTCCCCCGTGTTTATTT
Source organism: Prionailurus bengalensis (assembly GCF_016509475.1). Taxonomy (NCBI): domain Eukaryota; kingdom Metazoa; phylum Chordata; class Mammalia; order Carnivora; family Felidae; genus Prionailurus; species Prionailurus bengalensis. The sequence goes on from NC_057344.1 coordinate 22,559,895, forward strand.
CATTTCGCTTATTCAATACAGTCAAGTTCAGAGTGGATGAGCAGAGATGCACAGTACCTTTGGAGATAAGTGTTTTCATCCTTACAGTGCTAAGGGCATGAGCAAAAGCAGAAGAATTCATGGAAGCTATCTGTGCTATGAATCATTATTTATAAGCAGAGCAAATTTAACTGTGGTACCATAAACAGAGTCCAACAGATGAAGGTAAGAGTTTAACTCTTACCTGGATTTTTTACTTCCATTTAGTATGTAGAAACCCACAAAGGAAACCCACTCCCAATCAACTATAAAAGAGAACCATATAAAATGCAAATCATAAGTTTCTATGGGCCCATCAGGGAGATGAGGTCACAAGGAAACTCATAACCTGAATTGCAAAGAGAGATAAGCCTTTTTAAGCATATGAACTGTATCATCTGTGGTAGATCCTGAGGAAAAGAACTAACCATCATATTCGTGAGTAAGGAGAATCAACAAGATTTTAACAGATCATTAAAGTATAAGCGTATACTAGTATCCCAGTCTAGAATAGCTGGAGGCCCCAGACATAAGGGAAGTTCATGCTAACCCCTGACAACCACCAATTTGTTCTCTGTTTCTATGAGTTTGTTTCTTCTAGATTCTACATATATGTGAGATCATATAGTATTTGTCTTTCTCTGTCTACTTATTTCATTTAGCAAAACGCCCCCAAGTTTCATCCATGTTGTCACAAATGGCAGGATTTTTTATGGCTGAGTAATAGTTCATTCTCTCTATATATACCACATTTTCGTTATCCATTCATCTGTCAGTGGACACAGGTTGTTTCCATGTCTTGGCCATTGTAAACAATACTCCAGTGAACACAGGGGTGTGGTTATCTTTTCAAGATAGTAATTGAATTTCGTTCAGATATGTACTCAAAAGTCCAATTGATGGATCATATGGTAGTTCTACTTTTAACTTTTTGAGGAGCCTCCATACTGTTTTCCACAGTGGCTACACCAATTTACATTCCTACCAACAGTGCGCCAGGGTTCCTTTTTCTCCACAATCTTCCCCACACATGTTATCTCTTATCTTCTTGATGACAGCCATTCTAACAGTTGTGAGGTGACACCTTGTTATGGTTTTAATGCACATTTTCTTGATGATTAATGACATTTGCACCTTTCCACAGACTTGTTGGAGATTGAAATACCTTCTTTGGCAAAATGTGTATTCGGGTTCTTTGACCATTTTTAATTGGATTATTATGAGTTTTTCTGTTTTATTTTGTTTTGCTTTTGAGTCGTATGAGTTCCTTATACATTTTAGATATTAACCCTTTATTAGATATATAGTTTGCAAATATTTTCTCCGACTCTGTAGGTTGCCTTTTCATTTTGCTTTTTTTTTTTTCTGTGCAGAAACTTTTTAGTTTGGCAAAGTCCCATTTGTTTACTTTTACTTTTGTTGCTTATGTTTTAGGTACCATATCCATAAAATCATTGCCAAAATCAATGTCAAGGAGCCTTTTCCCTATATTTTCCTCTAGTGGTGTTTTGGTTTCATGTCATACATTTAAGTCTTTAATTCATTTCTAGTTAATTTTTATAAGTGGTTTAAGATAGTGGCCCACTTTCATTCTTTTGCATGTCAATATCCAGTTTCCCAGCACCATCTATATTGAAAACACTATCTTTTCCCTTTGAATATTCTTAGTTCCCTTCTCAAATACTAGTTGACTATATATGCAAGGGTTTATTTCTGAGCTTTTGATTCTGTTCCATTTGTGTGTGTGTGTGTGTGTGTGTGTGTGTGTGTGTGTGTATTTATGCCAGTATCATGCTGTTTTGATTACCATAGTTTCGTAATATAGTTTGAAATCAAGAAGTGTGATGTGTCCACTTTGTTCTTTTTTTTTCCTTAGGGTTGTTTTGATTCTTAGAGATCTTTTGTGGTTCCATACAATTTTTAGAATTAATTTTTTCTACTTTGGTAAAAAATGCCCTTGGAACCTTGATAGGGATTGCATTGAATCTATATATAGTTTTGGGTAGTATGAACATTTTAATAATATTAATTCTAATCTATGAACACAGGATATCTTTCCATTTATTTGTGTCTTTTATATTACTTTTATATTACTTGTATAAAAATCTTATAGTTTTCAATGCATAGATCTTTCACCTGCATGGTTAAATTTATTCATAAGTATTTTATTGTTTTTGATGCTTTTATAAATGGTATTATTTTCTTTCTTTTTTGGATCATGTGTTTTAGTGTAAACAAATGAAACTGGTTTTTGTATATTGACATTGTATCCTGCAACCTTATTTCTTTTTTCTTGCCTGATTGCCCTGGTTAAGACTTTGAGGACTATGTTGAAAAACAGCTGACAGTGGATACCCTTGTCTTGTCCTTGATATTAGAGGAAAAACTCTCAACCTTTCACTGTTAAGTATGACATTAGCTTTGGGCTTGTCATATGTGGCCTTTATCACGTTCAGACATGTTCCTTCTATACCCAACCTCTAGAGAGTTTTTATCAAAAATGGGATGTTGAATTTTGTGCAATGCTTTTTCTGCAGCTATTGAGATGATTATATGATTTTTACTTTTCATTCTATTAATGTGCTGTATCACATTTACTGCTTTGGGTCTGTCACCATAAAACTTTTTAAAATAAATAAATAAAGTCATCAGAAGATGGTGGCATACGAGGACTCTGGGCTCGCCTCGTCCCGCTGGTCACTTAGGTTCCACCTACATCTGCCTAAATAACCCAGAAAACTGCCAGAAGACTAGCAGAACAGGACGTTCTGGAGCCAAGCGTAGACAAGAGGCCCACGGAAGAGGGTAGGAAGGGCGGAGAGGCGGTGCATGCTACACGGACTGGAGGGAGGGAGCTGGAGCTGTGGAAGGGCAGACCGCCTGGCAAGGCAGAGCCCCTGAGTCTGGCTTGCAAACATGGAGGGGCTGGACTCCGCGAGTTCCGTCAGCCAGCAGGACTTAACATCACGAATGTTATAAGTCAACAGCTCCGCTCAGAGAGCGGGAAGGTGAGAGGTCACCAGGAGGGAGAGGTGTTGAACCCTGGAAGACAGAGCTCAGCTCGATGGGGAACAAAGGCACTGGCCAGCGCCATCTCCCTCTCCCATCCCCCAGCCGAAATCCCAAAGGGAACCAGTTCCTGTCACCGACCTTGCTTGCACTGCGCAAACGCCCAACGCTGTGCTTCTCTGGATCCATCCCTCTGATGGGTCTGCCTCCCTCCTGGTGCTGCACGGCCCCTCCTACAGGGGACAACCTATGGCAAAGTGAGCTAAGCCTGCCCCTCCTGCCCCCTGTGCACCTTGCAGATCCCCCCGGTTAATGCACCAGATCCCATCAAAGCAACACCACAAGCCTGGCAGTGTGCAAGTAGCCCAGACAAGGGCCACACCACTCCACAGTGAGTTCTGCCCCTGGGAAAGGGGAAGATAAAGTACACACCAGTCTGACTGTGGCCCCAGCAGTGGGCTGGGGACAGACATTGTGTCTGATTGCAGCCCTGCCCACCAACACAAGTTACTCCAGACAGCACAGAGGAAGGGCCCTGCAGTTCTGCGGCACCCAGGGACTATCCAAAATGATGAAATGGAAGAATTCTCCTCAAAAGAAACTCCAGGAAGTAGCGCCAGCTAACGAATTGATCAAAAACGATTTAGGCAATATAACAGAACAAGAATTTAGAATAATTGTCATAAAATTAATCGCTGGACTTGAAAAAAGCATAGAGGACATCAGAGAATCTATTGCCACAGAGACCAAGGGACTAAAAAATAGTCAGGAGGAGCTAAAAAATGCTAAAAATGAGGTGAAAATAAAATGGAGGCGACCACAACTCAGATTGAAGAGGCAGAGGAGAGAATAGGTGAACTAGAAGATAAAATTATGGAAAAAGGAGAAGCTGAGAAAAAAGAGAGATTAAAAAAAACATCCAGGAGTATGAGGGGAGAATTAGAGAACTAAGTGATGCAATCAAACAGAACAATATCTGTATAATAGGGATTCCAGAAGAGGAAGAGAGAGAGAAAGGGGCTGAAGGTGTACTTGAACGAATCATAGCTGAGAACTTCCCTCATCTGGGGAAGGAAACAGGCATTGAAATCCAAGAGGCACAGAGAACTCCCTTCAAACGTAACTTCAGTCAATCTTCTGCACAACATATCATAGTGAAACTGGCAAAATACACGGATAAAGAGAAAATTCTGAAAGCAGCTAGGGATACACACACCCTAACATACAAAGGGAGACCCATAAGACTAGTGACGGATCTATCTACTGAAACTTGGCAGGCCAGAAAGGAATGGCAGGAAATCTTCAATGTGATGAACAGAAAAAATATGCAGCCGAGAATCCTTTATCCAGCAAGTCTGTCATTCAGAATAGAAGGAGAGATAAAGGTCTTCCCAAACAAAAACTGAAGGAATTCATCACCACTAAACCATCCATACAAGAGATCCTAAGGGGGATTCTGTGAGTGAAATGTTGCAAGGACCACAAAATACCAGAGACATCACTACACGCATGAAACCTACAGACATCACAATGACTCTAAACCCATATCTTACCTTAATAACACTGAATATAAATGGACTAAATGCTCCCAGCAAAAGACATAGGGTATCAGAATGGATAAAAAACAAGACCCATCTATCTTCTGTCTACAAGAGACTCATTTTAGACCTGAGGACACCTTCAGATTGAAAGTGAGGGGATGAAGAACTATCTTTCATGCTACTGGAAGTCAAAAGAAAGCTGGAGTAACAATACTTATATCAGACAAACTAGACTTTACATTAAAGGCTATAACAAGAGATGAAGAAGGGAATTATATAATAATTACAGGATCTATCCATCAGGAATAGCTGACAATTAAAAATGTCTATGCGCCAAATATGGGAGCCCTCAAATATATAAAACAATTAATCACAAACATAAGCAACCTTATTGGTAAGAATGTGGTAATCACAGGGGACTTTAATACTCCCCTTATAGCAATGGATAGATCATCTAGACACAGGATCAATAAAGAAACAAGGGCCCTGAATGATACATTGGATCAAATGGACTTGACAGATATATTTAGAACTCCGCATCCCAAAGCAACAGAATATACATTCTTCTCAAGTGCACATGGAACATTCTCCAAGATAGATCACATACTAGGTCGCAAAACAGCCCTTCATAAGTATAAAAGAATTGAGATCATACCATGCACACTTGCAGACCACTATGACATGAAGCTTGAAATCAACCACAGGAAAAAGTCTGGAAAACCTCCAAAAGCATGGAGGTTAAAGAACACCCTACTAAAGAATGAATGGGTCAACCATGCAATTAGAGAAGAAATTTAAAAATATATGGAAACAAATGAAAATAAAATCCAACAATCCAAACGCTTTGGGGCGCAGCAAAGGCAGTCCTGAGAGGAAACTACATTGCCATCCAGGCCTATCTCAAGAAACAAGAAAAATCCCAAATACAAAATCTAACAGCACACCTAAAGGAACTAGAAGCAGAACAGCAAAGACACCCCAAACCCAGCAGAAGAAGGGAAATAATAAAGGTCAGAGCATATATAAACAATATAGAATCTAAAAAAACTGTAGAGCAGATCAATGAAACCAAGAGCTGGTTTTCTGAAAAAAAAAAAAAAATTGATAAACCTCCAGCCAGTCTTCTCAAAAAGAAAAGGGAGAGGACCCAAATAGATAAAATCATGAATGAAAATGGAATTATGACAACCAAATCCCTCAGAGATACAAACAATTATCAGGGAATAGTATGAAAAACTATATTATATGCCAACAAACTGGACAACCTGGTAGAAATGGACAAATTCCTAAGCATACACACACTTCCAATACTCAAACAGGAAGAAATAGAAAACTTGAACAGAACCATAACCAGCAAAGAAATTGAACCAGTTTTCAAAAATCTCCCAACAAATAAGAGTCCGGATGGCTTCCCTGGGGAATTCTACCAGACATTTAAAGCAGAGATAATACCTATCTTTCTCAAGTGGTTCCAAAAAATAGAAAGGGAAGGAAAACTTCCAGACTCATTCTATGAAGCCAGCATCACTTTGATTCCTAAACCAGACAGAGACCCAGCAAAACAAGAGAACTACAGGCCAATATCCCTGATGAATATGGATGCAAAAATTCTCAATAAGATACTAGCAAATCGAATTCAACAGCATATAAAAAGAATTATTCACCATGATCAAGTGGGATTCATTCCTGGGATGCAGGGCTGGTTCAACATTCGCAAATCAATCAATGTGATACATCACATTAATAAAAGAAAAGATAAGAACCATATGATCCTGTCAATCGATGCAGGAAAAGCATTTGACAAAATTCAGCATCCTTTCTTAATAAAAACCCTTGAGAAAGTCGGGATAGAAGGAACATACTTAAAGATCATAAAAGCCATTTATGAAAAGCCCACAGCTAACATCATCTTCAATGGAGAAAAACTGAGAGCTTTCCCCCTGAGATCAGGGACATGACAGGGATGTCCACTCTCACCGCTGTTGTTTAACATAGTGTTGGAAGTGCTAGCATCAGCAATCAGACAACAAAAGGAAATCAAAGGCATCAAAATTGGCAAAGATGAAGTCAAGCTTTCACTTTTTGCAGATGTCATGGTATTATACATGGAACACCCGATAGACTCTACCAAAAGTCTGCTAGAACTGATACATGAATTCAGCAAAGTTGCAGGATACAAAATCAATGTACAGAAATCAGTTGCATTCTTATACACTAATAAGGAAGCAACAGAAAGACAAATAAAGAAACTGATCCCATTCACAATTGCACCAAGAAGCATAAAATACCTAGGAATAAATCTAACCAAAGATGTAAAAGATCTGTATGCTGAAAACTATAGAAAGCTTATGAAGGTAATTGAAGAAGATATATAAGAAATGGAAAAACATTCCATGCTCATGGGTCGGAAGAATAAATATTGTTAAAATCTTAATACTTCCCAAAGGAATCTACACATTTAATGAAATCCCAAAATTGTACCAGCATTCTTCTCAAAGCTAGAACAAGCAATCCTAAAATTTGTATGGAACCACGAAAGACCCCAAATAGCCTAAGTAATTTTGGAAGAAGACCAAAGTGGGAGGCATCACGATCCCAGACTTTAGCCTCTATTACAAAGCTGTAATCATCAAAGCCGCATAGTATTGGCACAAAAGCAGACACATAGACCAATGGAATAGAATAGAAACCCCAGGATTAGACCCACAAATGTATGGCCAAGTAATCTTTGACAAAGCAGGAAAGAATATCCAATGGAAAAAGACAGTCTCTTTAAAAAATGGTGCTGGAAAACTGGACAGCAACATGCAGAATGTTGAAACTAGACCACTTTAGACCACTTTTTTACACCATTCACAAAAATAAACTCAAAGTGGATAAAGGACCTGAATATGAGACAGGAAACCATCAAAACCGTAGAGGAGAAAGAAGGAAAAAACCTCTCTGACCTCAGCCGCAGCAATTTCTTACTTGATACCTCTCCAAAGGCAAGGGAATTAAAAGCAAAAATGAACTATTGGAACCTCATGAAGATAAAAAGCTTCTGCACTGCAAAGGAAACAATCAACAAAACTAAAAGGCCATGAGAAAAACTAACAGAATGGGAAAAGATATTTGCAAATGACATACTGCTCAAAGGGCTAGTATCCAAAATCTATAAAGAGCTCACCAAACTCCACACCTGGAAAACAAATAATCCAGTGAAGAAATGGGCAGAAAACATGAATAGGCATCCAGATGGCCAACAGGTACATGACAAGATGCTCAACGTCACTCCTCATCAGGGAAATATAGATCAAAACCACACTCAGATACCACCTCATGCCAGTCAGAGTGGCTAAAATGAACAAATCAGGAGACTATAGATGCTGGCGAGGATGTGGAGAAACGGGAACCCTCTTTCACTGTTGGTGGGAATGCAAACTGGTGCAGTCACTCTGGAAAACAGTGTGGAGGTTCCTCAAAAAATTAAAAATAGATCTACCCTATGACCCAGCAATAGCACTGCTAGGAATTTACACAAGGGATACAGGAGTGCTGATGAATAGGGCCACTTTACTCCAATGTTTGTAGCAGCACTTTCAACAATAGCCAAATTATGGAAAGAGCCTAAATGTCCATCAACTGATAAATGGATGAAGAAATTGTGGTTTATATCCACAATGGAATACTACGTGGCAATGGGAAGAATGAAATATGGCCTTTGTACTAATGTGGATGGAACTGAAGAGTGTTATGCTAACTGAAATAAGTCATACAGAGAAAGACAGATACCAAATGTTTTCACTCTTATGTGGATCCTGAGAAACTTAACAGAAGACAATGGGGGAGGGGAAGGGGGGGAAAAAAAAGGTTAGAGAGGGAGGGAGCCAAAGCATAAAAGATTCTTAAAAACTGAGAACAAACTGAGGGTTGATGGGGGGTGGGAGGGAGGAGAGGGTGGGTGATGGGTATTGAAGAGGGCACCTGTTGGGATGAGCACTGGGTGTTGTATGGAAACCAATTTGACAATGAATTTCATTTTTTTTTTTTCAACGTTTATTTATTTTTGGGACAGAGAGAGACAGAGCATGAACGGGGGAGGGGCAGAGAGAGAGGGAGACACAGAATTGGAAACAGGCTCCAGGCTCTGAGCCATCAGCCCAGAGCCCGACGCGGGGCTCGAACTCACGGACCGTGAGATCGTGACCTGGCTGAAGTCGGACGCTTAACCGACTGCGCCACCCAGGCGCCCCGACAATGAATTTCATATTAAAATAAGTAAGTAAATAAATAAATAAATAAATAAATAAATAAATAAATAAAATAGAATTCTTATTTAGATGAATCACAAAAAATAAAATAAATTAAATTAAATTAAAACTTTTTTTTTAAAGAACACTTAAATTGATGCAGAGATAGACTGCACTTCCAGTATAAACTACAACCATATTTTAGACTAAAATAAGACAAAATTGTTCTAAATTTATCCAGAGGAATACATATGTGAGAATACCCAAGCCATTTGTGGAATGCTACAACCAGATTTCAACACATTTTGTAAAGAAAGAATTAAAGACAGGGACATTGGTGTGAGAATGAAGAGTTCCTGTAAACAAAACAGAAAGTCAAGGGATATATTTTATTCCATAAAATATTGTAGGTTAACATGCAAGTGACATTTCAAAGACGTTCAGAAGAGAAATTACTCAACAAATGCTGTTGAGGTATTTGTTTCTTGGGGGGAAGAAAAGACTATGACCCTATGTGAATTCACAATGTAAAATACAGATAAATTAGATTTAATTCCTATAAAATGAAACCATAACTGAAATATAAGAAAATAAACACCTGATTTCAAGTTGCAGTATATTTGCATGATAAATGTCTAATGATTAATTAAAAATATAAATAATAGAAAAAATAAGAATAAAGCGACTATCTCAATGTGGAAAAGTTAACTATAACTTGTCTTATTTAGATAAAACAAGAATAAAAAAAGCAAAAAGGCAATAAACAAGATATTAAGATAATCAAATTTATTAACATATTCACATTTATTAGATAACAAAATAAAATCAAACTACACCAATTAACTAAAAGTTTCCTACTATCAACATAACATTGTTTTCAAATTATGAACACTCCACTTGTCGAAAAAGTGATAGAAAGTACCCTCCTGTATTTTAATGAAAAGGGTATAAATTGGTTCTGCCTTTCAAGAAAGAAAATTAGGAGAATATATCAAAAGAAGTAATGTTCACACCTCTTGACCTTGTAATTCTATGTCTATGGATTTATTCTAATGAAATACAGTCAGAGATGTTTACCATGCTTTACATATGATGGCATTTATCATATCACTGTCATTTATAACTAATAAGAAAACAACTGAATATTAAAGGATTAAATTAATACTAGTATAGTGGCATGGACTATAGCTTTATAGTAATTAAAGTCTTGCTTTTATAGAATAATTAATGACTCAGGGGATGTTTATGGTATGACTCCTTTAATAATATACACACACAAGGAAAATGTATTAAAATAACCATGATTATTTTTAAGTAGAGAGTTGGAGTTTTTAAATACCTTTTTTTGTGGATTTTTGCATATATTTTAACTTGTTGAGTAATTGTCTACATGTAATTCTCCAATTCTACTCCACCCCTTCTAACTTAAATGTACTCCATTTAGGCTTTTGTTCAAATGAAACTCTGTGAAATGGCTTTTGAGAAGTCCAACAATGATGCCTGATTTGCTAAATCTAATGGCCCATTGGTTCAGTTTTTACCTTACCTTGAACATTATAACGTTCGACCCCATTGATCACACCCTCTTCCTTCATAGACTTTCTTCACTTGGCTTGAAGCCACCATCCCCGCTTAGTTTCCTTCCAAACTCTCTCTCTCCAGCCTTTTTGCTGATCGCTTCTCTGCTCCCTGAGGATCCCACAGCTCAGTCGATCTTTTCCTAGTTCATTCATGCTAACACTTGGCGAACTTAGGTTGTCTAACAACTTTAAATACCATCTTCAAGCCCACAGCACCCAAATGTATACCTCCAGCCTGGATGTCTGTCCTACACGTCACAATCAGATATCCAGCTGTTAAAATCCACACCATTTTAATATCACATAGGAGACGTCTCTTCACCTGCAACCTCAAGGAATAGATCTAGCTGACTCTATCCTAACATATATCGAAAATCCAACTCTTTCTCATCTAGTCTACAGCGTACCACCATTTTTTTTCCCTGAATAACTGTAATAGCCCACTCACTAGTGTCCCTGACTCTTGCACTGCTCAAGAATCTGCTATCAACACAGCCACCAGAGTGATCCTTGAAAACGTGAGGTGAATCATCTTACGCTTGTGACCTACAAAAGGCTATCCGTTTCATTAAGTGAAAGAAATGACCTCACAGTGCCATACAAGTCCCTGTATGACCGTCCCTCACCCTCACGCTCGACATCTCTCTGAGCTCATCTCGTTCCTTTCACTTACTCCCCTCCATTGTACACCGACCTCTTGCTGTTCATCAGATACGCGAGGCATGCTCCTACCTCAGGACTTTTGTACTTGCCTAGCATACTCTTCTCCAGAAAACTTATAGTTAACTCTCCCTCTTTTATTAAGGTTTTATTCAAACTTTATCTTCTCAAATGGCTTACCTCAAAAACTCAACCTAAAAGCAGAACCGAAGGAGCAGGGGGTGGGGGAGGGGCAAAATGGGTGAAGGCGACTGGGAGATACAGGCTTCCGGTTACAGAATGAGTAAGTCATAGGGACAAAAGGTAGAGCATAAAGAATATAATCAATGGAATTATAATAGCATTGTATGGTGAGAGACGGTGAGCAGAGTGTAACATATGAGGTTGTAGAACCACCATGCTACACATCGGAAATGCATGCAACATGTCAACTCTACTTCAATTTTTAAAAACATAAAATAAAAAAATAAAGCAAAACAAAATAAAAACAGAAACTGCCTCCCAACTCTAATTTCCTAATCCTTTATAATCTGTGCTACTTTTTCCCACAACTGGGGTAAACATTACCAGGCTTAGATCCAGGCAAGAGAGGCCCCTGACCTAGGCTCCACATGTTGAAGATAGAGCCCTGGCCCTTCTCCAGCTGAGCCTTCTTCATGGAGTGAGGGAGCCAGTCCACGGGCGCAAGGGGCACGTGCACATGGAAGCAAAGGCCCTCCTTTCCTGGACCCTGATCTAAACAACAAGCATTCAAAACTGCCTTACCAAGCATCTTGTGAGAGCCTCTTCCCTGTGCATGTGCCCTCAGGATATCCCAAGACACTCGTATGTGCGGTTGGGTCACAAGTGGCCCAGGAGAAGCTGCTGAGGGAGAGACTTGAATAGAGTCTGGAAAATGTAGGCCAGAGTGTTATGTGGGTGTGCACAAAGCTCTTTCCATGTGAGCTGAAACAGGGCTGGGCAGGAAAGGGGGCTGAGCCAGGAACCAGCTGTCCATTTGCCTCCACTATCTCGACTTGAAACTCTGAAATGACTGAGAATTATAAATTGGCTTTTGGAAAATAGATACGTTGTACAGCAGGTCTGTGATCCATTCATTCCCTTTACAAAGTTGTGGCCACAAAATTCTTGGTGGAAAAAAAATGTAAAAAAAAAAAAAAAGGAGGTTTGTTGATTCCACAACTCACGACTGTGACTGGCTTTCATTTAGAGCTTTCTTTTTCCTTCCTGCCAAACTGAGAGCAGGAATCAAATATATACAGACCTGGTTTTGTCATATATGGCTCATGAGAATACAAAACCTTTCTAGAAGATAATTTGTCAATATGTATCAAAAGTGAAAATGAGTATTTTTTTTATCCTGAAATACCACATCTAGAAATGTACATTTAGCGTAAGTAGACCCCAATGGATCATTCATGTTTGGGTAATATTAAATATTACATTATTTAGTTTTTGATCTACATAGAGGAGTCCCTTTTCTGTTCCCTTATGGGAAAGCAAGTTCACCGTTTTCCAATTATGACTCAGAAACATAGTGTGCTGTTTTCCTGGACCATGCAGATTTCCACTGGCTACAAGCCCTGATATTACTTTAAAGGAATTTCACTATAGCTAGGAATTTAGGCATAGGTTTCACTGCTCAAGTTTGCCCAAAGTGAGAATATTCTCTCTTGGAAAAAGAAGCTAAGTTCTAGTCCTGGCCATGGCTGTATGACTCTGCACAAGTCACCTTAAAATTCAGAACTTTTAAGGCCTTCATCTGTCATCTGAGGGATTAGACTAAATATTCTTTAGGGTTTCTTCTGACTATAGTTTTTATGAATTTGTTCCACATTACAGGCTATAGCTGAGCACTCCAGAAAGGGGTAAGACATAATGGTTTTTTTGTTTTTGTTTTTGTTTTCGATTTTGATCACTGGAAGTTTATACCTCTTAATTCCCTTCACTTATTTCATCCCCACCTACCTCCCCTCTGACAACCACCAGTTTGTTATCCGTATTTAAGAGTTTGGGTTTTTTGTGTGTTTTTCTGGACCATGTTTGTATTCTTGAGAGTCTGACCAAGAAAGTCCAGTTGACAAGAGACATGCTCAGTGATGATCAGAGCAGGGTAGAAAGTATTAACAGTACCTACAAGCCTGAGGTGTTTGACATTCCACTTGACTAAGAAAAGAATTGGTTGCACCTTTAGGATGATTCTAACTGCAGGAGAGGGTGGTCTATATTCTGGTAGAGGAAAGAGTTTGGCCTTTGAGAAAAGAAGACTATCAGCGTGGGATTCGTCCGTTATTATGCTCGTTCTCTTAATCATCATTTGGCTCTGCTTTCAAAATACCTCCCAAACGCATCCACTCATCTTCGCATGCCTTGCGAATCCCCTACTCTAAGCCACCATCATCTCTCAGGGAGACTTCCAGAAAAGTCTCTTCACTGTCCCTCTACCCAATTGTTGCCCAGCTCTGTTCACTTACCACACAGAAAACAGAAAAAATTTCTTGCAATCAGATTATAGAACCCTAAAATGGCTTTCTTGCCACTCTAAGAATAAAACTCAAACCCTATTGGTGGTGTATAAATTCCAACATGGAGGTCCAGCCCAACTTTCTAAATGTATCTCTTTTCCCTGCAATCTACACACTAGTGTATCCCAGCAGTGACCCAGACTGAATTTTTTTGTGTTCTTCCAACGAACCCAGCTATTTCTTACACTGGGTCCTCTACACTTGGTTTTCCTTCTGTCTGGAACTTTCTTCCACCCCATCGTCTTGTATCAGTTTGATGAAAAGCCATTTTCTCACTTTAGTCTCAGAAGTCAGTGGGAATTTCTTGGCTCTGACCACCTCCACCCTTTCATTTCGCCCCAAGCAGAGAGATATACATATATAATTATAAATATATATTTATACATTATAAAAATATAAATATAATACATAAATATGTAATAACTAATATATAAATATATACTTGTATCTTATATAAAATATATATCTATTTTTTCCATTCTGTTTTTAACTATTTAAATTTATGAATTAACTTTTTTTTAATTCACTGATGTCATCAAAATCTCAGCCATTAAGTCTTGAGTTCCTTGTCTCCCTTACCTAGAATGGTTGCCTACTACCACCAGCATTTTCTAACACATGATTCTGCTCTCTCTTCATAGCATTTAAGGATTCAGAAATCCGTAAAAATGCTCTCAAGTTGAAAAATAAATCTACACCATTTATATTCCAGCAATTATTAACAAAGCACACCTAAAAATGAAGTGATTTGATAGTTAAACATTTAAATGCTATTTAGAAAAAAAGGGGAAAGGTGGAAAAAACATTCTTGTGTGACAAGTTTCCAACAAGGACTTTTGTAAGGAAAGAATACTCTTTGTTTAGGTAGCTTTATTCTTTAGATATTTCCACTGTAACAGTAAATTTTACAGAGTAATTTAATAAAGTGCCTCAATTTAAATAGCTGTTTTCTTTTCCCTTGAAGACATTCCTCTTTTGTGATTAGTGCTTGAAGAACAGTAAAACAATTTCTGCACTAATCTAGGAACCAGCAACCAAGAAAGCATGATGCAAATTTTTAAATTAGTCTAAAGTTCAATCCTCTCAGGAACTTTTAGGAAATCAACAGGAGATTCTTATAAAACAAAATCAAGAAAATCTCATAAAGTGTTGTTTTTAAAGATCTATTAATACACTGTGGTGTTAGTTCAACTTTACAACACAGCATATCATATCATTGGATGCAGGGGAACAGTTTCACAGAGCCATGAAATAAAATATTACTGAGTCTTTATTACATGATTATTAGCTCATTAAAGCCACCAATGTCTTATTCTTAAGTAACCGACATGGTTCTGTTACTGTTCGGAAATAAAATGATGTGTAGCTGCCCAATGGCTATAATAAAGTCACAAATAAGGTATCAAAAAGTAACAGAATGCTAAGTGACATTGGTGTGAACAGTAAGGGACATTCTTGTTTGCAGAAGTAATAACGCTTGTATCTGAAGTCATGACTTACGCAACCTGGCATGCATTCTTTGCCCACAGAGTTTTTTTCTGAACTTGCTTGAGTATAGGACTACAGTAAAGAAATGGCAAATTGAGTATATGTTTTCATTGTCTGTGGATAAATGGACACGTTGGATAACTGACCATTTTAGGCTTTCTTCTTCTCCTGCCCCTCCTTTTTCCTCGTTAATGGAATATATTTAATGTTCAAGAAAGCTCATGGACTGACAGCTCTGGAGATGTATCGGTCCTCATGAATCCACAGGTACTGATCGGTAATTGGCAATATGTACTTTGCCCCGGAGAGGGGTTCAGTACTTGTGCTCGATGAGCTGTGGGTTTGCCAATTAAGTTATTGACGAGGATGGCAATTCGTGTCAGGCAGAGAGAGGTCAATACAACAAAATCTGAGAAAAATAACTGACTTTCTGTCGAATGCACATAAATAAAACATCAGGGATATAAATCAAAGTGGAGGATCAAAAGGGAGATAATTCTGTTGTTCAGGTCATACTGTAACAGGGGACACTATGTGTCACATTGTCTTTTTGATCTTTAGTATCCGTTTTTGTATTGGTTGGTAGAGAAAAAAGTTCAGGAAAAAATAAAACAATACATATTTTATTATTCTGATTAAATCAGAAGTTACCTTTTGCATATCCTTTTTCCGGGTTCCTAACTACCACTGGAGTATCTTTTTTAGGGACTCAAAATATTACCAAGAAGAATAAGAGACACCAAGCAATCAGAACCCACAGGCACTATAATCAAACTGAAAAGATGCAAACTGTAAAAAACCAATATGATATTCTACAAAGTCTTCACATCAGTCTATGCTTTTTTTCTGTAGGCTCACATTTCACTGATTCATTTTTGTGAACTCTTCTACTTTTGCAAATGTCAAGTTATTAGACTTCGTGAGACCAGTTGTGGAAAGTTAGGAAACTGTTGTCAGTGTAGTATATTGAAAACAGCACCTACTGAAATCAGTAAGACATGAGTTTGCTAGACCAAATCTACTCATCCTAAATAAATGAATTTGGGCAATGTATATCACCTCCATGAGCATCCCTCTTCCTAGACATAGAATTTTAAAAATATAGAGTTATTTAAAAATAAGACAGTGGCTGTAAAATCATTGTCATCCAAGAGTGATATATAAATATTAAAAATATGTGCACTCTAGTCAAAGCCTTCTGTAGATAGCATATACTAATACTAATTAATTAAATATTTGTATCTAATCAAATAGTGATTTTCAATTTGACAACATCAAAACAAGGAGAAGAGGAGTAGTCAGACTTGATAAAGAAAAATTACAGTACAGTTCAGTTCTTCAAAAACACGATCTTTCACCCTTATTCCAAAGACCTGTAATCATTATGACATCTTGGTGAATTTTCTTTAGGAAATTTTGAGTTATCACCAGAAAATGTACGACATTAGTGAGCTAACTGTAAGAGAGTCAATGATAGATATATATAAAATTTAAAAGTGTTCTTTTCAGCAGCTTCAGCTTTACTCTCAGGATCCATTTAATGAAATGATAAATATTCCCTCACTAGATTCACCTCCAAACTTGTGCAAAGCCTTTAACTTTGCCCAGAGGACCAACTCTCTTCTCTCCCACTTGATCTTGTTGAATGGTATTGCTGCAGTCAAGGTATGAGCTCATGGTGATTAGCAGAAATGGCTCATTGGCTCGGACGATGACAGATGGGTGGCATAGGAATAGTGCTATAGAAACACTCTTGAGAAATGCTACAGTGGTGAAAGTTATATTACATAGGATTTGTACTGAAGCTGTATATCTAATAGTAGTATTTAATTTTTATGTTTATATTGGAATTTCAGAAATTAAATGAAATTGAATGATAGAAGAGAGAAGTCCTTTGTGATGACTCTAAAATACTGGTAGGAAACCTGAGCTCCGTTGCTCCATCATGTTATCCTAGCTAGTTACGCCCACTTCATAACATTGTACCCTCATTATACGAAATTAACTACCCTCCCTTTCAGCTCTTTGGGCAACATTGAAAGCAATTTGGTAGGCTGATCCTGAGCCTTAAAAATATTCATGATCATTGACACATTATTATACTTCTGAACACCTATACAATGGAAATAATCTAAAATATAGAAAGAAAGAATCTAGATGCCAAAATATTCCACAGACATTTATATTTCTAAAAATATTGGAAACAACATATGTGGCCACTAGAAGGTAAACAGTAATATAAAATCAGTTTTATTCTTAATATGGGGAATTATACAGCTAATGTTTATAAAATTATCTAGCCAAGTGTGTGCTAGTATTGCAATATTAAGTGAAAAAGTCACAATAAAAAATTTTATATGCACCATGATGTGAAAAACATTCTGAGACAAAAGGTTGAAAGAAATAGAACAACATATTAATGTTGATTTCTTGTATAAAGAGAAATTTTTTCCACTTCTTCTTTTAACTCTAATGCACTTATTACTATGTATATATTCCCTTCCTAGTCAAAAAACAACTTATAAAAGATTAATATGGGCGTCATTTAGCTTTAGAAGCATTGGCAGTTTAGGGAAATTTCTCCAACGTACAGTCATTTAAAGATTAGATCTCAGAGGAAATTGAACTTCCTAAATAATAATGAAGGTAGAGTCTTAGTAAAAAATGTATTTGATTCATTACTGAGTTATTCCTCTGGTATACTAGTAGATCTGATAATAAGACTCTGAAAGTCTTTGAAACTTCTCTATCCAAAGCATCTTTTTGCTTCCTAAATCAACCTGAAATTTGGAGAAAAACATGTTGGTGATTTTTTAAAATGTACCAGTCTCTGGACCACCTTGAGAATGCTGGCTATGGGTATCTGACATTCCAGTAATATATCACTGTGATGTGACATCCAGGGAAGACATCCTGATGAGAAATCACTTGCAAGACATTGAGTACCTCCTCTGATAATACGCTGCTTGAATATATCATTGATAGAACTGATAGCTAGAGGAGGAATATTCTAAAAGAGCCTCCAAGAATCTCATGACAAAAAAAAAAAGTACATGGTTTAATTTTCAATTCTAGATCATCTCAACAGGGAGAAACATTGGCATGAATGTGTGTACAGCATATACGGGAGAACTGATAGTACAGACATACCTTATTTGAATGTGCTTCACTTTATTGTGCTTCACAGATACTGTTTTTTTGTTGTTTGGTTTTTTTTTTCTTTTTTTTCTTTTTTTTTTTTACAAATTGAAGGTTTGTGGCAACATGGCTTCAAGCAAGTCTCTGGGTACCATTTGCCACCGACGTTTGCCCATTTTGGGTCTCTCTGCCACATTTTGGTAACTCTCACAGTATTTCGAGGTTTTTCATTATTATCACTGTACTTGTTATGGCGATCTGCCGTTGGTGATTGTGTCTCCCTGAAAGCTCAGATGATGGTTAGGATTTTTTAGCAGTAACAGATTTCTTAATTAAGGTATGTACATTTTTTTTCTGTTGCACACTTAAGAAACCACAGAATAGCATCAACATAAATTGTAGATGCACTGGGGAACCCAGAAATATGGGTGACTCACTTTATTGCGATATTGGCTTTATCGCTGTGATTTGGAACCAAATCCATAGTACCTCCGAGGTATGCTTGTATAAAGAAAGTCTACCCGTGGAAGCATGCTTGGAAAGGAAACTTAGGTATGGCTATCAACCTGAGTAGAAAGTATCCCAAATAGGGGAGAAACAATTACGAATACAAAGGATCTCCATCGTATTGTTACCTAGCTCATTTCACTCTGAATACATCCTTTTGACAGAAAGTTGATCCTTAAATAAAGGCAATGGGTTTTGCATGTTGATTTATACCATCTCTCACGCAGGACAGTAAAGATACCTTTAGTGTTTGAAAAATAAGATTTTCTTCTAAGTAGATAAAATGTGAGGGAAATAGCTTCCAAAGTTGACATGGGTAATATTTATAAGACCATATGTCATAAGTGAGGAAACAACTTGCTACAGAAATGATGTTTAGAAAGAGCAAACAAATGAGTATAGTTTTTAATATGAGACCTGATTCATATATATGTACACATATATAAAATAGACATATGTGTATTAAATATATATATAAATATATACATATGCATACAAGTTATATATATATTTTTTCTTTCCCCAAAATTCAGGCCACAAGAAGTGACAAGTTAGCACAATTCAAGAATTTATGTGACCGTTAATAGTTCCATTAATGGCTACACATCCACAAGAACACACTGAGAGGGAGCCAAGGTCTTTTCCTTTTCTAGAGAGAAGTGGGAAAGAAAGTCAATCATTGCCAAGATTCTTGCTCTGACTTTTGTCTCTGTTTCTTTCTGCCTGCTGGTTTCTTTCTCTCTTACTGCAGACTGGTTTCCTCACATAGTGGGCACATGGGCTCCTGTCATCTCCAAGCCTCCTTTCCAAAGGTTCCACCACCAGGCTGCCTCTCCTCTCTTAGTTCTAATATTCAAATTCACAGGAAGGAGTCTAACTGGCCCAAATCTTGTCAGATATTCCTGTGTAGATTCCTCCTCTATGGCATTTGGGCAAATTGTAAGCTCTGAAATATTTGTCAGTAGAACCATATTAAGTCTTGAAAATGCCAAAGGAAATAATAGCAAGTGCTACTACTGTTGAAACTTCCTGCCCATCCCATTCAAGAATTATGATTTTTACAAGGTTGTGTATACTTCGTAATAGCCTCTTCACCTCTGACACCTAGACCACAAAAGTAAGTAACTGCCCAAGTAGAGTGTGAATCTCTCTAAAAATTCCCTTGTATTCCTGTTGAATATTTTATAAATAAACTTTTCATTTTGACATTATTATAGATTCATAAGCATCTATAAGAAATAATTGGGAAAGATCACATGTACTCTTTATTCAGTTACCCCCTGCGAAATCTTTTAACAGTGCAGTACAGTATCAGAACCAGGACACCTGCCATTGACACGGTCAAGAAACAGAACAGGTCTGTCACCTCAGACACTGTACATGCTGCCCTTTCGGAGCCACATCCTCCCTCCGACACACCTTGGCAATTACTGACCTGTTCATCATTTCTGTATCCTTGTCATTTCAATAATGTTACATAAGCGAAATCATACACTGTGTAACTTTGGGGATTGGCTTTTTTCACTCACCATAATTTTCTTGAGATTCATCCAAGAGGTTACATATATCAACAGTCTTCTCCTTTTTACTGTTGAGTAGTGTTCCATGGTAAGTAAGGATGCGCCACAGATTCTTTAACAATTTATGCAGGGAAGGACACATTGGCTTGTTTCCAGACTGTGCATATTGCAAATAAAGCTGCTATGAACCATTTGTGTAGAGGATTTTATGGGAACACAAGTTTTCTCTGGCATAAATGCCCAAGTGTGCAAAAGTAGGATTTGTATCATACCTGCCTATTTACTTTCTATAAGAAACTGCGGAGCTGCTTTCCAAAGTGGCTGTAGCATTTTATATTCTCACCAACGATGGATGTGATCCAGTTTTTCTGCATCTCTAGCAGCATTTGGAGTTATCATTATTATTTTTTAAATTATAGTCATTACGATAGGTAGTCAGAAATAATGAGAAGTAATTCATTGTCTTTGCAGTTTGCATTTCCGTGATGACTAATGATGTTGCACATCTTTCCATGTGATTATTTGCCATCTGACTATCCTCTTTGCTGAAATGTCTCTTCATGCCTTATGCCCAGTTGCTATTTTTTTTTTTACTATTGAATTTGGAGAGCTGTCTCTATATTCTATGTTCTAGTCCTTTTGCCAGATGTGTGGTTTGCAAATATCTTCTTCCAGTCTGTTACTCATGTTTTTATCCTACCCTCATCATTCACAAAATAAGTGTTTTTGGTTTTGATGAAGTCCAAATAATCAATTTTCACCCCCAATTGTCAGGCTTTTGGTGTCAAGTCTAAGAACTATTTGACTTGACCCAAAAGTTCCCCCCCCCCCTTTTTTTTTTCTAACTGGTTCAGAGCTCTACATTTTAGATTTAAGTCCATAATTTTTCTTGAGTTGATTTTTGTATATGGTGTGAGGTTTAGGTTGGATTTTTGTTTTGCCCACAGGTCCAGTTATTCTAACGGCACTTGTTGCAGAGGCTGTCCTTTCTCTGTCAAATTGCTTTCACTCCTTTGTCAAAAATCAACTGAACATATTTGTGTGGATCTCTTTCGAGATTCTTTATTCTTTTCCATTTATCTAATTCCATCCCTCTGCCAGTATTTCACTGTCTTGGTTACAGTACTGGCATTATAGGCCTTAATAGCAGGTAGAGTGATTCCTCCTATTTTTTTCTTCCTGTTCGAGATAGTTTTATCTGTTCTGTGCCTTATTCCTTTCTATATAAATTTCAGAATAAGCTTGTCTGTGTATACAAAAAGACTTGCTGGGATTTTGTTCATGTTAAGTTTTCAGCCACCCTTAGAAAAATAAACTCAGAATCTTTCCAAAAGAAGCAAAAATAGAATACAAAAATTTTTAATGGAAATTCATTAAAATTCTGTCAATCCGATGCTCAGTATTAGAATTCCTTGTGTAGGTTGAATGTTTCTTGCCTGAATCCCTAAGTTGATGTTCTATAACAGAAGCTGGCAAACTTTGGCCCATGCCACCTCTGTCTAATAAGGCCTGTGAGCTAAAGATGTTTTTTACATTTTTTAAGGGTTGAAAAAACAAACACAGAAGAATATGTGACAGAAGCCATATGTTGGCTACAATGCCTAAAATGTATCTGTCTCTTTAAAAAGAAAGCTTGCTGACCCCTGTTCTATAGTGTCACACATTTGCATTTTGGAACACAAAAGGAAATAAATTTTTACCATCTAAAAAATGTAAAAATTCCTCACTGATAACTGCATTTACAAATATATACACTTCTTTTCAGCCAAGTTAAGATCACCAAGGAAATGAATCTCTAAGCTTTTGAATAGATTGTATTAAAATTATGAAACAGGGGCGCCTGATTGGCTCGGTCAGTTAAGCTTCTGACTTTGGCTCAGGTCATGATCTTGCGGTTTGTGGGTTCAAGCCCCACATCAGGCTCTGTGCTGACAGCTCAGAGCCTGGAGCCTGCTTCAGATTCTGTGCCTCCCTCTGTCTCTGCCCCTCCCCCACTCATGCTCTGTCTCTCTCGCTCTAAAAAAAAATGAATCAATGTTAAAAAATTTTTTTTAAATAAGGAAAAAATAAAAATCTGTAACAGACAATATACGTTTCTAATTTAATGTAGTTTTGCAAACTGAAAAGCACAATACTTTTCAAATGGAAGGTATTATTATTATTATTCACATTATTAAAGCAAGATGATTTTATGGAGGCAGCAAAGAATACTGCTTATTAAGAACATGGATTTCTGGGGCGCCTGGGTGGCGCAGTCGGTTAAGCGTCCGACTTCAGCCAGGTCACGATCTCGCGGTCCGTGAGTTCGAGCCCCGCGTCGGGCTCTGGGCTGATGGCTCAGAGCCTGGAGCCTGTTTCCGATTCTGTGTCTCCCTCTCTGTCTGCCCCTCCCCCGTTCATGCTCTGTCTCTCTCTGTCCCAAAAATAAATAAAAAACGTTGAAAAAAAAAAATTAAAAAAAAAAAAAAAAGAACATGGATTTCTGATGGGGCGCCTGGGTGGCTCAGTCAGTTGAGTGTCTGACTTTGATTTTGGTTTAGGTCATGATCTCACAGTTTGTGGGTTCGAGTACCAGATTGGGCTCTGTGCTGGCAGTGCAGGGCCTGCTTGGAATTCTCTCTCCCTCTCTCTGCACCTCCCCTGCTCGTACTCTCTCTCTTTCTCAAATTAAGTAAATAAATTAAAAAAAAAAGTTTTTAAAAGGAACAGATTTCTGAGCTAACTGCTGTGAGTTGAATCCTTGCTTTGTGACTAGCTAGTTGTGTTATTGGCCAAGTATCTTAACCTCTGTGAGTTTTAGTTTTGTCATCTGTAAAAAAAAAAAAAGAAAAGAAAAAGAAAACAGTGCTCATATCAGAGTGTCATAGTGATGATTAAATGTGTTAATACATGTAAAGAGTATTGCAGTGACTGAAATAATGATCTGTGTAACATGCATTTACTAGTAATATTATTACTTATATGCAATTCATGGTATTCTTTGTTAACATAGTCCAAAAACTAACAACTTATCCACATCACCGAAATCTTAAGGAGATGATTCTTCTCATGGTAGTTGTATTTATAACTTTTAAAGGAAATAATTTGACATCATTATTCATTCAAGAGATATGGATTCTTTAGCTAGCACAGTGCCAGGCACTGCGATGGTCAAAAGATACAGGCTCTCCCCCCACAAGGACGTTACAAGGTGTATCCTTGAAACTGATGCAGTGACAGACCTGTATATTTTACTCAGTGTAAATACAAGTAAATAGCATTCTGTGAAATTTAAATGCCAGCCTGTAAGCTGCAATATACTTAAGTAAACATATCAACATAATGGATTTTTTATTACCTGGAAAGCAGAAATCATGAAAATAGACACAGAAAACTAAAATGTGAACATTACCCCAAGCTCCGTGCTTCAGAGATAAATCATGAACCTTTCTAATTCTGGCACAAAGTTATTGTATATAATTTTTATCTCACAATAATAAAGCGGACATGCAAAAGAATGCCTTGCCATCAAGTTATCCAAGTTGCATTTGTATAGAAAAAACCAATTTGTGACTATTGGAGGCACAGTTACACTGAGCTGTAAATCAGAGCAGGAAGGCAAGCTAAATTTCTTCGATGCAAGTTTGATTCTCAAGGGTTGCCTAACTGCAGGCTAAAATGTAGTTGAACACATGAATAAGCTTTTCACTTTGTTGTCATGTTTTTTAGTATAGTTGGTTTCCTCTCAAACTCAGACTTGATAACTACTTTAAGTGTAGGGTCATTATTTTAAAGAGATGAAATGCTATGTCTGCTTTATGTGACAGAAAAGGAAACTTTCTCCCTCGATTTCCTTCCTTAACCTGCATTGTGCCTGTTATCCAGTTATCCATCATGGCCAGTATCTTTATACTAAACAGCTAAAACCTTTCTAGAAAAAAAAAATCATTTCTAAAACACAGGAAACATAAACATATACAAAAAATTTCAAGTGAATTTCTCTAAAATTTCCTACAAAAGATTAACCTGTTTGTAAGCCAATGAGTGAAAGGACATACCAGCTTGTGATTCAGTAAAATTTCTTCCATTCCAAAGAGGGTAACCCGTAAGAAATATCTGGAAGTTTTTAAATAAGTTTTCCGAAATGTTATTTCTTGTTCGTCACTTTGTCACTAAAATCTTTAACCTGCGGTGTAACTTTTGTGGTTTGAAGACATGAGTCCGCTGACATCAGCACGCAGTCAGAGACGAACCAGATGGAGAGAGTATTGAGATTTCTGCATATATTAAGCAGTAATACTCCACTTGAGATAACCTTTGCCTTAGTGCTTCATAAATACTTCCTTAGGCTGGAACGGGAATCCTATTCTTTGTATGATCGAAATTACCTACTAACCTACTAAATCTCTAGACAAAAGTCGTCCAATCTGGCTTTCGCTTAAGTACGATATATTTAATCCTATACCAGACACATGTTCCCTTTTGAGACCTCAAGAAGAATAATACATTGAGGGATACTAATAGTTTCCCAATTTAAATAGGCCTCAAATTTCACTTTGCTCTTAAAACAGCCCTTCTAGTTTCTGAACTTGTAGAATGATTTTCATGGCCCATGTCTCAAATGATTTTAACAAGTAATGAAATATCTTCATTAAACATACAATCATGATTGAGCTGAGTTTTTCTGGTTTTTCAGACATTTAATGATCAAAGTTCATTTGACCTTAAGTGAACTGATGATGTGTATACAATAGCTAAATTCTGAAGCTATCTTTTTATTTGTAGAGGCATCCTCTTAAGCCCAGAATCCCTAAAATATATGTTCGGTCCCCAGATCGGAGGTGAAATAGCTAAATGATTTGTTTGCTGGAACATCTGAATATATTCAGCACCACAAATGCAGAGAAGCCTAACAGAAAGTAATTATAGGCCCGTGTTTACACCCACTTATTAGGAAGACAGAGCATATTGTGCAAGCAAGGGGTATCCACACGCTTTACGTTTAACAAGTTATCTCTCAGGCAGCTGTCATTCTGGTGAAGATAAGAGAGCCACACATCAAATGTAAATTACTTTTCACCTCATCGATCAGAGTCAAAAAAGAGCGCTTAAAAGTAAACAAAACCACCAGGCTGCTCAGCTCTCCCTGTGATTTAAGTCAACAGTTGGCATGAATGCTGAAGGGGAGTAAAGAATTAAGAGCACACGCAGCTCATTCTTCCTGGCTAGACAAATAACTTTCAGAAATTTAATTCAATTAACCAAATATTTATGAAGTGTCTACTGTGGAGAATGCAGAACAGGCTGCTCTCCTTTCAAAAGCCTACCATCTCTTAAATGGGGGTTGGGATGGGCTGGCGAGTGGCAAAAGGGCAGAGAGAGAGCTGCCAGGAGAATACAAATAACTAGATAGTAACATAAATATGCACACTGCCGTGAAAATTCAAGGGAAGAGATCTCATCTCACACAGAAAGTGTAGCGGCCAAGTGTACGTACTTCAATCAGACCCCTGGTCTAACTTTTAAGAAAATAGAGACACTGTGGTATACAAGACTTGACCTTTCACGAGAAGCTCTGACCTTGCAACAGTATCAACCAGGAGTCCCCAGCAAGTCGGTTGACTACTGAGTTAACAATTCTGAATTAATGAATCTGCACAGGAAAACCTAACCCCAAAGAAGAGGTCCCTGCCAAATGACTTGTTAACATTCCTTCAAGCATTATGGCTTTGTGAAATTACAGTTGTTGACTAAAATAGAGTTGTTGGCAATCAGGAGACTATAGATGCTGGAGAGGATGTGGAGAAACGGGAACCCTCTTGCACTGTTGGTGGGAATGCAAGTTGGTGCAGCCGCTCTGGAAAGCAGTGTGGAGGTTCCTCAGAAAATTAAAAATAGACCTACCCTATGACCCAGCAATAGCACTGCTAGGAATTTATCCAAGGGATACAGGAGTACTGATGCATAGGGGCACTTGTACCCCAATGTTTATAGCAGCACTCTCAACAATAGCCAAATTATGGAAAGAGCCTAAATGTCCATCAACTGATGAATGGATAAAGAAATTGTGGTTTATATACACAATGGAATACTACGTGGCAATGAGAAAGAATGAAATATGGCCTTTTGCAGCAACGTGGATGGAACTGGAGAGTGTGATGCTAAGTGAAATAAGCCATACAGAGAAAGACAGATACCATATGGTTTCACTCTTATGTGGATCCTAAGAAACTTAACAGAAACCCATGGGGGAAGGGAAGGAGAAAAAAAAAAAAGAGGTTAGAGTGGGAGAGAGCCAAAGCATAAGAGACTGTTAAAAACTGAGAACAAACTGAGGGTTGATGGGGGGTGGGAGGGAGGAGAGGGTGGGTGATGGGTATTGAGGAGGGCACCTTTTGGGATGAGCACTGGGTGTTGTATGGAAACCAATTTGACAATAAATTTCATATATTAAAAAAAGTAGAGTTGTTGGCTAAATATAATCAACGAGGCATGTATGTAGGGGTCTAGCATCCGCCTTTATAAACACTGATTTAATGAAGGCAAGTTTTCATGGGGATGGAATTAAATTCCACAACCGCATCTCTGTTTAATAATATTAATTTCAGGGGCGCCTGGGTGGCTCAGTCGGTTGAGTGTTCGACTTTGGCTCAGGTCAGAATCTTAAGGCTCATGAGGTCCTGCCCTGCATCGGGCTGTCTGCTGTCAGCACAGAGCCGGTTTCGGATCTTCTGTCCCCACCTCTCTCTCTCTCTCTCTCTCTCTGCCCCTCCCCTACTTGCTCTCTCTCTAAAAAATAAAGATTTAAAAAGTAATAATAATTTCAGAATCATGAGAGCAATCTCGTTTTACTGAAATCAGGTCTGCATTTTTTATCCAGGCCTGGAAAGGCAGGGGCTGTCCAGAGATCCACGGTCTCTCCATTTCTTCCCTGTACGGCACATCCTTGTCCTCATGCTGGGGAGCAATGACAATGGCCTATCATCACATCAATTCTAGCAAGCTCATAGGAGAAAGGAGTAAGGAGGCAAAGGCAAAGCATGCCCACAAATTATCTTCCACAAACATTCCCAGAAGCTGCCGCACAATAAATTTGCATCTTGTTTTATGCTCTTTAGCAGAGTGGAGTCACGTGGCCACACAAGTTGAAAGAGAGCCTAAGTAATGTAGTTTTTCTTCTGCATGGCCCTGTGCCAACTGAAATTGAGGGTCGCTCTGAGAATAAAGGAAAGAATAGATTTTGGCCTCTTCCACGTTGGCTGAAAAAGTATACATTTGTCAGCTCATCGTTAGTCCATAACCAGCCAAAGTATACTTTGCTAAGATGAGAAAGTATTTGGGAATTTTTATCCAGGAATTTCACTCCTGGGAATTTATTCTGAGCAAAATCAAAAAGGAAAAAGTACTAAATGCACAAAGACGCCTTTCCCAACGTTATGAACGGAAGAAGGAGGGAAGTTCATCGACCTACAATAGGCAAATAGTTATATAAATATTGATAATTTCACAATGAAATAATATGCAGCAATAAAACATACTTATGAATTTTACAGACTCAAGGAATATATTAAGTGAAGAAGTATATAAAATGCCTATATACTACTATTATAATAATTTAATAAGAACAAATAGGCATGAAAAAACTTGGAAAGATATATATCAAAATAATACAAATGTCTATCTTGGAATATTAGGATTAAGAGAGCACTTTTTCCTTTTTCTTCCAGTTTTTCATTTATAATGCAATTTAATATCAGAATATAATACAATTCAAATAATGATTAAGGATTTCCTCATTTTTCACTCTTTTCAATCCATAATATGCTACTTTTATTTGTATTTCATGATTCTCTCTAGTCTTATCTTTTATGTGTAACTCCCCAGTTATATCTGAAGGTGTCCATTTTTTAAAGTATGAAAAATTTTGTCACTTTAGGTGACTTGAATTTATAAATAAATAGAACTTTGATATTCACGTTGTATTTGCTACACCAGCCAACTATTATTTAACAAATTCTATTTAGAAACTGATTGCTTTTGTTAATAAGTTTGAGTTTCCATGATTAAAGTTTTAAGTTTTTAGTGAAACCTATATTTTCTGTTTTAAGTTTGATAAGTATACCTTGTAAACATGCTAAATAATAAATTTTGCTAAATGATAACAACCAACTATTTAAAATTCATGCAAACCACTCATGGGAATATTATTATTTATTAGTCGCTTACCATGTATTATTCAGTATTAGTGGCCATCTTTTCTTGGGTTTATATGGAGAAGATGTCTGTAGCCAAAGTAAATCCAGGAAGTGATGGGAACTATTTAAAGTTCCAAAAGACCAAAATGACCACTTTCTGTGTTGTCTAGACTCCGGACAGCTCTTCCATGAGATGTATGGATGTCTTAATCTGCCCTCTGGAAACAATAAAGGAAACAAAATGACTCATCATTTCCAAATGAGCACCCAGTAAGGGTACTGAAAGTAACGTGATATGAGAGATCAGATGGTATTTAACTTAACTACTTCATGTAGGAGTGTTTTTTCATGTGGGAATAATAGGATACAAAAATCAAATTTTATATGGAAGTGGCTGGGTGGCTCAGTCAGTTAAACATACACCTCGATTTCAGCTCAGGTAATGATCTCAGGATTTGGGAGATAAAGCCCCACGCTAGGCTCTGACCCTGGCAGCATGGAGCCTGCTTGGGATTCTCTTTCTCTGTCCCTCCCCTGTTTATTTTCTCTCTCTCTCTCTCTCTCTCTCTCTCTCTCTCTCTTTCTCTCTTTCTCTCTTTCTCTCTTTCTCTCTCTCTCTCTCAAATAGATAAACTTAAAAAATGAAAGAGAAAAATCAAATTTTGTATGAATTAGAAGAAGAATAAAATCAAAACAAAAATGGCTCAGCTGCATGTTGAACTTTTTGTAAAACAAGGTGGGCAAATTTGTATGATTTTAGGAATTCACATACAGGTGCCTTGTCTCCTCTGAAATAATTCAGGCATCCTGGAAGACAATCTACAATGTTGCTAACTACCCACAAAGTCTGACCACAGATCTTTAAATTGAGAGAGACAGGTTTGTTAGAGGAACAGAAAGTTACAAGGGAAGCAAATGTGTCAAAAAAAAAAAAAGGGATACGTGCTCACATACAATACTATATGCTTCTGGCACGGACTCAAATACAGATAACTTACCTCTATTAAATAAATGACTTCAAAAATACCACAAGTTTAAGAAAAGCTTCTCCGTATTAAAAGTCATTGAACTGAAATGTACTCATATAACAACTGTGTAAGGAAATGTCTGCAAGAGCATTTTTATATGCTCTTGTTAAAACTGAGAGAAAGTCCTGTAGCATTGGCACAGACATCGTTACAGTTTCTTGAGTAAACACAATGTCCTCTGCCAGTTCACAGGGGATTTCCTGTCCAATTAGTTAGTCACCCACCTCATAGCAAGAAGAGTGTCGTATGTGGGACACGTCTTGACATTATTAATGCACCTCATCATTGTTCTAATTTCCATGCAGTTCATTTTACAGTCACTCAAATTTTCCACCATGCATTTTATTACCAGACTACTTAAAAGATTCAAGCAGGTTTATAAATGAAAGGTAAGATTGTTTCGGATTGACATTCTTGCCAAAGGAAGAAAATCTGTAACTATCAGGGAATATGTTCAAAATTGATACAGCAGGTAAATTAAAAAGACAGGCTGCTATACGCAGATATGTGATTATTAGGACTATATTTAATGGGCAGGGAGGAAACGTAGGAAACATAATGTATCAGAAAGGTAGGAGAACTCGCTTGTTAGTATTTAATGAGGAAAACGGTTATGTTCCCCCAAAGTCCTATTATGCCACCTTTCAGTGACCCTAATTGATTGGCTGAGTTAGTTAATGAGGTACTGTGTGCTAGTAATGCTAAGCAAAGACCTCTGTTCTTATTTTTTATGATAGCACGGATTGATTGCAGAGTATTCACCGGAGACTGGCAGATGTTTCTGGATGTTTCGTACATTTCATTTTCTATCTGCAGTGCTGAGATATTGTTCTTTGCCTGGAAAATTGACATTGAATACTACTTTTAATAGCAAACACAGTGATGTCTTTAAAATTCTAACTTTATGATAGCACTGTTCTACATTTAGTCTAAGAGAAGAACTTTTGGGAAAACATGCATTTGGTAGAAATCAGAAACGTGTGCTAGGTGAGACTAAGAAAACACGGCACAGAGTCTTTAAGAAAAATTGGCCGAAGCTATTTCTGCCTCAAAGATTATAAAACCATAAATGCTATATTTCTTAGGCAAAGGAAAAATAAAATAAAAATATGATTCCAAGCCTCGTCAAGAATTGGCAGCTTGTTCAAAAGTAAAAGCTAGTCGCTTGTTTGTTGATTAGGATACCCTCACAAAATGTCCTAATGGCAAATAAGCCCCTCACCCTCTGTTGAATATTTTCTCATTTTTAATTCATTTGACATTCCCATTAAATCCATATGTCTTAGTCCAAGCTGCTATCACAAAATACCATAGACTGGGTACTTCAATAACAGAAGTTCTGGTAGTTCTGGAGGCTGGGAAGTACAAGATCAAGGTGTGGGCCAATGTGTTTCCTGGAAAGTTCTTTTTTCCTGGCTTGCAGATGGCCACCTTCTCTCTGTTGTCTCACATGGCTTTTTGGGTCCATGAATCAGGTGGTGGGTTGGGGGTGGGGGATGGAGAGAGGAAGCAAGCCCTGTGATGACTCCTCTTGTAATGGCATTAATCCCATCATAAGGGCCCCACCCTCATGACCTCATCTAACCTAATTATCTCTCAAAGGCTCTATTCTCCCAATACCATCATACAGCAGTTGGTGCTTCAGACATAGGAGTTTGGAGGGAATATACACATTTCATTCATAAAGTCATATATTTACAGAAAGGTGATTTTGTGGTAACTAAACAGAATACTTGACTTTTTTTAGATAAAAATTTTTTCACTTTATTTTTGAGAGGGGGGGGTAGGGGTAGAGAGATAGAGAGAGACACAGAATCCAAAGCAGGCTCCAGGTTATGAGCTGTCGGCATGGAATGTGACGTGGGGCTCAAACTCATGAACTATGAGATCATGACCTGAGCCAAAGTCAGACGCTTAACCGAATGCACCTGACTTTGAATTCCAACTCTATGGTTTGTTCTTGGTACAGTGCTTGGCATGTATAAGGTATTCAAAGTATGTGTGCTATTTTACATATATTATTAATACAAACTGTACATTTGGAAAAGAGGGAAGTAGAAAACTATTCGTGCTGGACGTTGAGAAGAGAGGGACCCTACCAAATGTAAAGACTGGGCAAAGTCTTCATTCAACCTCAGTGCAAACAAGCAACTTGCTTTAGTGGAGGCAAGGTACAGGGTGGATAATAGTTACTAAATTCAGATTTTTTTTTCATACTCAAATCGAAGGGCTAACTTTCCAACAATTCATCATGCCAAAGTATAATATATATAGATTTGTGCACAATGTCATGTAGCCCTGCAATAGATATAATAATTTTTTCCCCTTCATAACTACTTCAAAGAATTGTGTTATTAATCTACCTCTTTCTTCATTTCTTGAAGTAATTTACTCTATTTATTTTTGGCCTTATAAGTCTGCTTATGGTGAAATGTTATAGCATTTAAATGTAGGTATTACCCACCATTGCAGGATTTCAAAAATACATGGGGAGATTGCTTTATTCCTTTATTATTCCTTTACTTCTAAAAGTTTCAAAATAAATCATAAAATGTCACGTTATCTAAGCACCTGATGGAACAGAGCATTCACAAGTAGGTAAGGCAGGTATAGAAATAGCCAGACAGCCCAGGAGCTTATGTGCTCAGGTCCCGGTGTTGTTTTCACCTGGTGAAACCTGCTTGGGGGACTGATATAAAGTCCTGCTTGCTTTGATGAGGTGAGGCAGGACAGCATATGTGGGGCTTCACTCTGTTCTGTGCTTTTGGGGAGGGATACAACTCAATAGTTTATCATCATTCAGTCCCTAAGAGACCAATGTCCTCCCTTTCTCTAAAGCACTGTTCTATGTAGAAATTTCTGCCAAATCATTAAAATCTATTCCTTCGAAGTCCAGCAGATTAGAGGCTGTCTCGTTCTTCGGGTTCCCTTAGAGACTGATTCTGAGAGATTTCCATGTACGGCTTTTATTGGTGAGTGCTCTTAGAAACACCCTTCAGTGCTGAGGGCAGCAAGATTCAGCAGAGAGAGAAGCAGTGAGGGGCAGCTGCCATAGGAGTCAAAGCCAATTTTGGGGAGCCTCTGAGTCTCCCAGAATCTTCTACACTGAAGCAGAGGGATGCCACTACCCTGGGGAAAAACAGGAAGTAAAACTGGGTTAGAGGTAAGGGGTAGGGCTGACTTTGAGATAATTGTAAGATGTCAAAGGGGAAATTTCCAGAAAGCACCTGTAAAGATAGGTTGGGAGTTCTAGGAAAAAGTCAGAACTGAAGATCCTAATTTGAGAGAAGGTGAAGGGAATTTTCAGGGAGAGCTTAAGGAAAAATAAAGTCAAGGAGTGTTTTAGCAACCAAAGAGAATGAGTAGGGGTCATCGGAAATAGGCAAGGAGACTCAAGAGAGAATGAGGCTGGAGACTCTGGGGACGTTCTATAACAGGAGTGGTAAATAAGATAAAATGTTGTAGTCTGGTAAATAGGCTTAGGGTTCTAAACCTATTTCTTTGAATTGATGATTAAAAAGAAATTGTGACCTCCTTGAAAGCATTTTGATATTGTCATGGTGAATGGAATTAGCATTATTTGGGATACAAAATGAAGTCATTGGGTAGCAAATATTTGACTGCAAGGAATTTAGTGCCCAGAAGAAAAAAAATACAGCACATAGCATGTAGGCAATGAGTATTTGTTGAAGAAAATAAAAGAATACATAGGCAATATATATATATATATATATATATATAGTTATATATATATATAGTTATATATATATATATATATAACAAAAAAGAAAAGACCTTTCTGAAGTTGGAAAAAAACATATATTCCCTTTAGTTTTGTATGATCTATATTTTGTTTTTTCTCTTTATTGGGAAGCTGAGAAACTAGATTGCATTTGGTTGTATTTCATTTTTTGGCTATCTGGGCCATTCAGTTACTGCTCAAGGGGCAAAGGTAGAAAAGCATCATTTCAAAAAGCTCTCATTGGAAAAAACCAGTATCATTTTTTAATAATAAGATATGCTGAGAGGGACACATTATGTGGTATCCTTGCCCAAAATGTAACACCTGAATCTCATCATGAGGAAACACCAGACAAACCCAAATTAAAAGACATTTATAAAGTAGCTGGCTTGTTCTCTTTAAAAATGTCAAGGTCAAGGAAGGTTGACCCAGATTAAGAGGAAACTGATTCAGATTAAGGGAAATTAAAGCAATATGGCAAGTATACACAATACGTGATGTAAGATTGCATTCTTCCCAGGCAATAAATATCTACAAAAGACATTTATGAGACAACGGATGACTGTGAATTCAATAATACTGTTGTACCAATGTTGAAATTTCTTATTTTGAGAATGATAGTACAGTTATGTGAAAGAAAGTCTTTGTTTTTAAGAAACAAACAGTTATTTCAGGGTGAGTAGGTACAACATCTCCAATTTAGTCTCCATTCATTCAGAAAAAAATTACAGATAAATGATTGATAGATGATAAATTAGATAGAAGGATAGAGAGAGAGAGAGATGGATGATAGAAAAATTGATGATAATAGATGGATACAGTAAAAGAATGATAAAGTAAGTTGGGGAAAATGTAAACAATTGGTGAATCTCAGTAAAGCATATAAGAGAGTTTCTTAACTTTTCCTGCAATTTTTCTGTAATTTTGAATTTATATTAAAAAGTCATGAAAAATAGTCTTGAAAACTAAAACAACACTTTGTTTCCAAAGTTAAGTCTCCATGTTGGGAATTTTTATTAAATCCAAAGGTACCAATACACTACAATAAGGGTACTGTGAAGCAGATGCAAAAGCAATCCTGCGGAGAATGGAAAAGGGTTATTTTAGGTGGTAATGGGCACAAGGAGTTTTGAAATGAGTACATTTCAGGCGAACACTGCCTGTGCAGTCTACTGAAACTGTCAAAAAGTAAGTTCATGAAACACGTTGTCAGGAAATTCATCCACATAAAAACTGCTCAAACTAACAAAAAGATGAGACAGGATCAGCTTCCTGAGCTTTATGAACCTTTACATTTATACTGATGCTATTTTCAAAGGAGGAACAGTCAGGCATGTTTTGTTTTCCTTGACTTTGTGGGTTTAGAAACTGACACGATTCAACCGTACATGAATGTATCCTAATGGTTTGAAAAGAGCTAGCGTAAGAAAAGACATTGAGAGAAATATAAGAAAACGGTGTTGAAAAGGATGGAAATCTCTGTCCAAAAATGAGAAATGGAAAACTTTCCCCAAAACAGTGTGGAAGGTCACACTGACAGCACAAGGCATTCATCAGGCATTGCCGGTGTTCACTGGTCTTTGTGGAAGGCCCTTCTTTCCCGTCTATGATGTATTTTTATTCTCAAAGACTACGAAGAGACTCACTTCACTTGTGAACTAGTATCCACAAGTAACAAGTTTATTAGTTTTTAAACAATCAGCTCCCTCTTAAGGATCTAAGGTTTGCATGGCTATTTGACAAAAGGCGAAGCTTTTGTGAAAACATGACTAAGCAAAATGCAGCAACAGTAGACCCTGGAACAGCATTGCCTATACTATCACCTTACTTTTTGTGAAACAAACATATAAACACACACACACACACACACACACACACACGCACGCACACACGCACGCACACACAACTTTCTAGTCGCCATCTAATATCCTATAGTCCTCCCTCTCTTGTTTTCCAGAACAGCCGGCACAGACGGTAACATCTGACTTACGGCATCACATTGACCGTGTTCACATTAAGCCAAACCAGTGAGTGTGATTTTAGTTTTCCTGGGAACTAGTGTGAGTGTAGGAAAAGCAGACTCAGTGAGAAGTAAACTTTAACAATATACCAACTTTGAGTTCATTCTTTGAGAAGATGGAATCAATACTAATGACAGACAATAGCATGTGGTATATCAAGATATTCAATTCAGTAAATGAGGAAAATGTGGGAGACGTCGGTCTTCTTTGCTTGCATGCTTTAAGAAAATATAAAGGCAAGGATCTAATTATTTGGTAGGTTAATATTTGGGTTTTAAATTCCTTACCTAAGACATTTATATTTATTTACATGAAAAAAAATTGAAATGTTGTATTTAAACATTTCTAAATCTTCTCCTTCCTAAAAATTCCTTGATTTTCTGATTCATTTAATATCCTCACTGTCTTGATAAACTTAAAAGATTTTTCCAAAACTCCGAGCTGTGGGAAGTGTTGCTTTATGCATCAAAAAATTAGGTTGCACATTTCAAATGTGTTCTCTAGCTCTCGATTCTTCATGTCTAAACAAAAGACATTATGAATCTAAGTAATAATAACTATCATTCAGATTAAGAATATTTCAAAATAGTATGCGTTCACATAGATTGTAATGAAAGTACCATTTTTACATTTTATTTATTTGAAACCATTGTAGAAATTTCTTATCTAAAACTATTGGCTCCCAGGTAATTCAGCCTGCACTGTGATTTTGTGACACAAGGAAAAGAAATGTATGTAGAGGTGCCTTAGGCTTGTTCCTTACTAGCTCTTTCTATTACTTTCTCTAGGGAAGGCTGGCAGAATAAAATAGACTATTTTTTCCCCTTGCCGAATGTATGCTGTTGAATCACCCTTGTTTTTCAAAGGCTTTCTCTACCCTTAGTTTTTGGAGAAAGAAGTAACTATGACTGTCTTGTTATGAAAAGAATTTTACTTTTCGTAACATTGAAAAAATGAAATCACTGAATAATGAGTCGCGGCTCCACCTAACATTCACACTTTGTGTTGATTATATATTTTGCATCCAAATTTCAATCTATTATCACTGATTTTGCTGTTGATAGAAAACAGGGAAAGAGTGAAGATGTGCATATCATTTAGAGGGGGCATAGTCAAAAAGACATTTAATTCTCTTTCAATAGCTGCTTCTACTGACCTAATAGAAAACTTAGTTGTGGGGTAAGAAAGGATGTTGCTCTGTAATGCTATCACAACACACAGCTATTATTTTTAGATATCGATTTTACTAACTCTGAAAATCAGTAGCAAGTTAGGTATTCCTATTGTTCCATTACATTTTCATGAAATGGCCAGATTACTGACTTCAGAAATTACTGCTTTTTACTCATAGAGCATGTAGACAGTAAAATATATTCAATCACGGACTAAAATATTCATCATTCTGGAAGATTTTTTTTTGCAAGAATCAGAACATAAATCACTTGCTGTGAACTGGGGACAGTTGGCTTTGTTTTGTTTTGTGTGCTTGCTTGTTTCTGAGACTGTCACCAACTTTACTGCCATGAATTTGAGTGCTCGGCATTGGATGATGTTCTCCAATACATTTTTGAGAGGCCATTGAAAAGAATTACTAACACCAACTTTACTATCTTGTGTTCTCTGATTTTATGCCGGTTTGCTTGCATTGATATTTCATTTCTGACCTGAATTGACATGCTGTATCATAGTCTTCTATGGGGAAAAGGTGATATTTTATGAAGGTATTGGATGAGGATTGAAAATTCAGAAATAATGATGAGTGCCCGGGGCAATATTCTGAAGCCACTGAGGTTCATTTTTAGCAGCCACCCTCTCCTCTTTTTAATACCTCCTTCATATTTTTTGGTTTCTTCTGCCCCAGATTCGATCACCCCATATTCTCTTTCTGTAGCTAAGTGAGACTCATGTCAAATAAACATACCTCCAAAATGCCCTATTCTCCCTTTTTTCACTAACACCAAAACATCTCTTTTCCAAATGCCATTATTCCTTAGCCAGCTGTCTTCTGGAGAGCAATCAGAAAAAAATCATCTTTCAAAATCATCTAAAAATATTAAGGACTAGCAACACTTTTGTCTTCCAGTGGTATTTGCATTTTGCATCTAATTTCTCTTGGAAAATGTAAGTCTGAATCCAAAGAAATTAATCATCAATGATGTGATTTCATCCAGAGCTAAGGGCTACTCCATCTGGGTCAGAAAATTTTTTGTTGCTGTTGTCTCAAGTTACATGACCCTAAACATGCCTGAGCAAGGCCTACGTTATTGTTTGCAATCGATTTCTTATCAGCTGGACCTTCAGTTGGTTAGAGGATTGCTGGACTTTGGGAATGCTACAACATCACATACACATACAGAAAGATGGGCCTGGACCATATTAATTCAAACATATTTTATTAAGCACAGTTCTGTGCCAGAGACAGCGCTAGAATTTTTAAAATAAGGATATAAAGAAAGCAAACACCAAATGCTAAAAGGCTCCTGTGCTAATGGAATTCACAGTCTAGAGAGGAGTGAGGGGTAAAAATAAGCAAGCTCAGTGCATCATACTAAGGTGTATCAAGGAGAGATGATGTTACATTCTTGATGTTGCTTGGAGAGAACTGGTATTTGAATTATAGTTAGAGAACACTAGATGAGTAATGTTTTAGCTATTTGGATTATGACGAAGTGCTACAAGAAAAAATAAATATGAGCAATTTGAAGGAGTCGGTGTCTTAGTCAACTGGGCCCGCTGGAACAAACATTACATTAAGAGCATACATTTATTTCTCACACTGTGGGAGGCTGGAGTCCAAGATGAAGGTGACAGCATGGTCAGGTTCTGGTAAGGTTTCTTCCTGGTTTGTAGATGGCCGTCTTCGCATTGTATCTTCACTTGCCAAAGAGAGCAGAAAGGAAGCAAGCTTCCTAGTCTCTCCTTGTAAGAGCACTAATTCCATTCATGAGGCCTCTACCCCTATGACCTAATTACCTCCCCAAGGCCTCACCTCCTAACATCATCCAAATGGGGGTTAGAATTTCAGTGTGTGAATTTGCGGGAGACATAAACTTTCAGTCGGTAACAGTACTTGCCTTTAGAGGATGCTGTAATGTGTTGCCCAGATTCCCCTCCAGGAATCAAGAATTTACTGCCCAGGTGCCAGGAGGACTATAACAGTTAGCCTTCAGCTAAAGATGCATGTTATGTCACAAATGATATTGGCATGTGCCGTGTTCATGGTTTAAATCCTCTTATGTACGGTTTTAACTTTGTAAGGAAACTTAAAAAGGAAGAAACCAAAGAAAAATACTTTATGGGATAACTAAAGTGAATTTGTTATAGGAGAATAAAATGTGGGAATTTTATTACACAGAAAGATGATGTTTATTTTTTTTTTTAAAATGCAACAGCAACAAAAATAATCATTTTCCACAAATTCATACATTGATGCCCTAACCCTGAATACCTCAAAATGTGACTTTTTGAAGATAGAGCCTTTAAAGAAATAATGAAGATTCAGTGAGTTCGTATGGGTGGGCCCTAATCCAACGTGACTGGAGTCCTTATAAGAGGAAATTGGAACACCCATAGAGATACAGGAATGCACATGCTCCAGGGAAAGGCCATGCGAAGACACAGCAAGAAGGTGGCTCTCTGCAAGCCAAGGCGAGAGGGAGCATCAGGAGGAACCAAATGGCCAACATCTTGATCTTGGACTTGTAGCCTCCAGAACTGTGACAGAATAAATTTCTTTTCTTTCGTCCTCTTAATATGTTGTATTTTGCATAGCAGCCCTCTCACAATACTACACCACCCAGAGCACAACCCCTCCTCGTGACAGCCTCCATCCAGTGTGGGAGACATGGGGTTCATCCCAGGCTCAGAGCTTCCCTTGGGGTGTGCTAAGGTCTTCATCAAGACTGCATTGTAGGCCTACATCCCCCTCTTCCCAAACCAGCTTCCTCTCCTTCCTTTCCGTGAGTACTGACTGAGAGCACTCCCACATAAACTTCAGAGAAACTGATCTCTACGCTGTAATTTGCTTCCTAATGACCCCATCCTGTGAGAGCAAAACAATTGTTCAAGGGTCTGGGGAAGGAAGGATTAAAAGACCGGGTACAAGGATTGTGTGATACAGCATGAGGACAGACACATGGGAGCACAAAAATGTCTGTATCACATGTTGATGTCCACCAAAAAGCATCGTTGTGGAAGAGGCACAAGACAATGAGATGAGTCCAGGAGTTACATGACCAGCTTACAGCAGCCATCTGCTATCATCATTCTCCAGAAGGCAGTGTACATTTTAATCAATAAC
Organism: Prionailurus bengalensis; assembly: GCF_016509475.1. Taxonomy (NCBI): domain Eukaryota; kingdom Metazoa; phylum Chordata; class Mammalia; order Carnivora; family Felidae; genus Prionailurus; species Prionailurus bengalensis. Next base: position 22,599,378 of record NC_057344.1, read on the forward strand.
CATCATGTGATGATGTGTCCACATTAGGTAGAATTCATGCGTCTAGAAACTAAGGGGAAGCAGCGGCTGGGCCTTGCTTACCACCACTCTTGGTGAACCGTTTGAGAAATTTGTGCTTCTCATTCCCCCAAACCTGAGTTTTTTGGTATTGGAGGCCCTGATCTGGGGGGACATAGCAAGAGGCCCACTGAACTGTTCTCTCTGGTTGTTCATAGTTCATGGCACTTTACATTCTTCATTCTAAGAGATTTGCTGGCAAAATAGAGAGTTGCCACTTTGGTGAGGTAATTAAACAGATCATCAGAAGGAAATAGGGATGCTCTTATAAAGGGGGGCAGGAAGAATTATATTTAACATCCAGCTGATTACCTTGGATGCCTATCAGTACACCCTTGAGTAATTTTGACAATAAATAGACAAATGCAGAAGCTATTGCCTGAGAAAGGCTTGAAACCAGGGGCTTGTGCGCCTCACAGGTAAAGGGGTAGGTCTTGCCCGCAGGCAAGCCACTGGAACAGGTGAAGGAGGTAGGTGAAGGTAGGAATCTAGAGTGGTTGGTGGTAAAGAGATGGTGAATATCTGTTGCTCCTTCAAGACTATTGGTAGCCTTTGGGGCAGTATTTCGTCCTATTCTCCTTTCTCTTCTAACTTTCCCACAAAAAGAGACTTCCAATTCTTGGAGGAGTTGCTCCCACGACTTACCTAAAGAAGTAGGTCTGAGTGGTAAAAAGAATGGGTGGTGTGGGCACCCTGATGTGACACAGATTCCTCTTGAGGACCGAAAGATTTATTTCCTTGGCCACTGAGAGTGTTACCAGCAGGAAAGCCCTCAGTTCTCAGCCCTCTTCAGGAAATGCCTCAGCTACAGATTGTCATCCCCTTTTGGGGCAGCCTCTATTCAGTAACTGGTTGATTCAGGGGCTACCCCAGTTTCTTTCCCTTTCCAAACCACCCGAGCAAGTGTATGTACTCACCACGCCTTTTTCATACGATCCCCAATATTCTTCAGTGGATATTTCCTACTTAAAGTGTGAAAACATTGGCTTAGTGGGTAAATGTTGATCAAAACTTCCAAGGGTGGCTCCTAATAAAGTTCCTGAACCCTAATCTCTCTCTTGGAGTCGGCTTCTCAGAAATCAGAATGTGTGACTCTGCCCTTTAGTGTTCATATCTGACTCCGCCGGTTCTGTAAACACTTTCTCCTTGAGTCCTCTGGAAAAGCTAATCATGAACATTTGCACAGAAACCCAGAAGTTCAGGTTGACAAAAATTCTAAACACCTGTCTCCTTCTCATTCATTCACATTATTGTAATTCCCGCCCTCCTCCCCAAACCCTGGCAAGTCTGCTCGGGCTTCTGTGCCAAGTATTGGAATTTGTTTCTACCTTTGTTACATGAGCTAAGCTTTGATCAGCCTCAGTATCAGGGGTCCGAAGAGAGCTACAGAAACACCCTCAATGCTTTCAGACATATTGGCTAGGGGAGTCAAATAGCTCCCTGACTTCCCCAAGGATGTTCTTTGACAAAACTTGAGGACGAAACACACCCACACAACTGTATGATCTCATAATGTCTTTTCCCTATATCTCGGATATTCTTTTATTTTTCAGTAGAGATTTCTACGTAAAGCATGAAAAACATTGCGTTTGTGAGTGAACGAGATCAAATCTGTAGATTCGTCTATGTCTGCTTATGCCGAGTTCTGCAAATAGTTGCAAACTCTACCAAGTTTGTTAAAGCCTATGCTGGCAGAGCGTTTGATGGCGTGACTGCCTTTTTGTTCTTTTTCATTTCTGTTCCCTTTGTTCTTGTTTAGTAAACATAAATTACCTACTAAACTAATAGCAATTTGAAGATTTTTTTAAAGCAGTACTAAAGGCAAAAGATATACCTATTTGGCAATGACCTAAGAAAAATGACAGAGAAAGATGAGGGCACAATTAAAAGGTTAGCCAAAAGAAATCACTAGATAAAAATTTCACTTCTTGAAAGTTATTGTTTCTAGGTGACGGTGTTCCAAGCCAACAAACAGCATAAATGTGGGATGCCTCGGGTGTCAATAAAACAGGAACATAAAAGAGGGTATTTAAGTATAGCACACATAGTGTTTGTGTAAATAATGTAAGCTCAGTAAAGATAAACAGCAGAGAACTAACACTGCAGCTTTTCAAAATGTCTCTTTTAAACCATTTCTGCCAGGGCTGACAAGGACCAGACACAATGTGTGCTTGGAAACAAAGGAATTGTGAAGTATCTGACCCATCTCATTACCTGTGCTACATCAAAATAACCCAATAGACATGTAGGACTGTGACTGCAATTTTGAGAAATAGTATTTGGGATGACTTTATAAAATTGGGGAAGTGCAACCTGAAATACTGAAGTCGAGATGTCACAATAGATGAGAGACTCACATCTTAATGCTTCTTTTGATTCTTACCAACAACTCCCTCCTTGAAAGGAAAAGGACTACCAGTCCTGTGGCTGTGAACCCCCAGCCAATAACTAAAGAAATTGTGTGTAATGAAGAACGAGAGGCTGCATCATGCTGGGGTTCCCTGTGTCGGCTCTACGGTGGCGAAATGGACTACACGTGGGGCACAGATCGCAAGACTTGTCACACGCAAGATGCATGACCCTCTCCTGCCCTTCCTCTTACTTTTCTGGGAACTTACTTTGAGCTTCTTTCAGAGCTCTTCGCCGGCTCACCCTTTAAGTATTCGAGGACACCTCTTGATGTGTTTGTTCTCGCTGGGTAATCACATCTTATTCCTATAGTTTCAAATTCCACGTGCCCTAATCTCTGTCTTTTATCTGACCTCTCTTCTTAGCACAACATTCAGATATTTAACTGCCTGCTGAAGATACATCGAATGGAACGTCCCAAGGGCAATTCAAATGCAGCATGTCTAAAATCAAACTCAGGACTTCTGATTTTTCGTACACCTTGTCTCTAAACTGGCTCACACGTGGCCTATTTCCATAGCACCGTTAAACCCCCAAGTTAGATCCCTGCCATTGTTCTCCAGCCTTTCTCTTCTTCCTATTCCGCTGTATCTCTCTTCTGTCGATCCCTCCGCAGCTCTCCTTCGGACCGTTGCAGGACACTTGGAACGTGTTACCCTGTCGGCAAGTCTCTTCCCTGTCTCCTCTGTCCTGAGCCTGCTAATACACATGTCCCTCAAAAGCATCCTTGATGCTTTGACATCACTACAGAGTGAAGTCCAAAGCGTAAGCTGTGCCTGTCAAGGCCCTTTAAGCCTGGGTCCCGCTGGACATCTGATTGTCCATCACCATCTTTGTCAGGCCTCTACATGAGTCCACGGCTTCAGTACCTGACTAGGAGTTTTCCCTCTGATTTCTGTCCTTATTCTACACTTGATGAGCTCCTTAATTACAGTTTAGACCCTAAGTTACCTTAACCATGTTTATGACGTTCTCAGCGACTTATTAGAAGGACGAAGATCATGTCTTACCTGTTCGGTCACCCCAAAAGACTATTTTTTCCCAATTTTTAAAATTGAAAATCTATTTCAGGGCACCTGGCTCAGTCGGTTGGGTGTCCTACTTTGGCTCAGGGCACGATCTCATGGCTAATGAATTTGAGCTCTGTGTCAGGTTCTGTGCTGACAGCTCAGAGCCTGGAGCCTGCTTCGGATTCTGTGTCTCCCTCTCTCTCTGCCCCTTCCCCATTTATGCTCTTTCTCTCTCCTTCAAAACTAAATCAACATTAACATTTTTTTAATTGAAAATCTATTTTGAATACTCTAGCAGACCCTTGCTCTAAAATCTTCTGCGTGACCCAGACTTTTCCAATGTAGTATTATCAGCTAATGTTATTTATCTCCTTTCCATGCTCCCTCAGCTGCTTTCTATAACATATTCAGTTCCCATCCCCCATTACATACCACTTCCAAATTCATCCAAATACAATCTACTCTTTGTGGCGCTTAATTCCAGATGAAAAAAAAAATTAATTTCATTATAATTACATTCATCACACTCATTCTTTGGTAAATATGCCCATGGTAAAATGTATTTATTGAAAATTTACCACCTGAAAAACATATTAACTTATGTGCATGCAATAGAAAATGATAATAGAATTCAACATTTGTATTTTCTAAACTTTATGAAGTAAAACTTGTTTGACACAGTGTTCCTCTCTTCATGATAGGCCTATTCTAAAAACTTATGTTCGTGGATACCAATCACATCATTTTCTGGGTAGAGCTAGATGTTTATGTTCACTGTTGTTTTTACCTTCTCAAAAGAGCAACTTTTCTTTGTTTTATAACCATCAAAGATTTCTTTTTTTTTTTTAGATGTTTATTTATTTTTGAGAGAGAAAGGACAGAGCATGAGCAGGGGTGGGGCAGAGAGAGAGAGGGAGACACCGAATCTGAAACAGGCTCCAGGCTCTGAGCTGTCAGCACAGAGCCTGACATGGGGCTGGAACCCATGAACAGTGAGATCATGATGTGAGCCAAAGTTGGAAGCCTAACAGACTGAACCCCCCAGGCGCCCCACCATCCAAGTTTTCTGCAATGAAATTGTTTTGTTTCATTGCTCTCTTTAAAGTGTAGCTTTAGCCACTTCCATGTGATTTATATGTCACAATTAAGGAAATTAAATTTCCTGTCGACTAATAATTCAAAATAGAGTCAGTACTATTTTAACTTCGTAAATTATGGATATCTGAAAGCGCTTCACAATTCAATTTTCTGTTTAGTGATGAGTGCAGAAGTACATTCATGTTTGCTAGCGTTTTTATATACACCTCTTAACTACAAAAATTTCTAAATATACTTGTCTAGGAACAACACCAAAGTTTAATGTAAACTTTATAACAGCTTCTGAAGAAAGTATTATTTCAAATAATGCATAAAATACCAGATGATTACAAGAATGCTGAAATAGTACATATGTGACACAGAATTATAGCCACTCCCATATAAAAAGATTATGATGAATTAATAACATTAAGATTATCAAGCCAAAAAGTCTCATCTTACAGCATAATGATTCAAATGTAAATAAATATAAAACATTAACTTTTATAAAATATGCAAGCATTTCTAACTAGGACCAATGAATGTCTCAAAGCACTCACTTCGTTTTCAATCATTATGCAATCATGTATGAATCCATGCATAATTTGAGTTTTATAATTATCTTTTAATGGGAATAGTATCTTCATATTTAATTTCTTTTTCAATCTGCATATGCCCAAGGATAGCAGAATGTATATGAAGAAATTCCACCTCAGGGAGTAGAGCTTCAACTTCTTAACAACATAGGAAAAGGTTAATGTGGTACTCTGTGGTTAATTAAAGCAGGGTCCCCAGTAGCCTACTTCTTAATTAAAGGATTGTTCTAAATAGGACATTCATTTTATCTTCTTTTTAGTTATACCCAATGGCCCTGGTTTGCTGGCCTAAGAGTTGGAGGGTAGAGTCTCATCCCTACACTCCATGTGCCTTCACGGTCAAGGAGAATGTATTCTTCATCTGTATTCATTACCCTTCATCTACAAGCAAATGCTCATCCATCCCTGCTGACACACGTGGACCTAGAGCACATCTGGGAATCAAGGTGGACATTTATAAACACATCTATGGCAAACCAGCTGGAAGCTTCTTGAAGGCACAGCTGAGTTCTTACTCACCTCTTTAACACCTCATTGTCCATCCTCTGGCCTACAGAAGGCACTATTAAAATATTTATTTTGACTTCATTGATTAGACAATAGCTTGATAATACAGCTTAACTCATTTTACTCCAGCATACAAATAACCGCCACCCCCCCCCACACACACACACACTTACATCTTATTTTAAACCCTGTTCTTAACTCTCAGCGTCATAAATCGGGTGAAAATGTATCCTGGTTTATTCTTGTTATTGTGGCGTACTTCTTAATAGTGCTCTCTTCGCAAGGATGACCTTGTATGAACATTGTGACCAGCAAATAATGTCCCCCAACGATGCCCATGCTCTAATTCCTGCTATTTGTGAATATGTTTTCTTACATAGCAAAGGGATTTTGCAAATGTGATTAAGAGCATGGACCTTGGGATGTAGATATTATCCTGGATTAGCTGGGTGGGCCAAACTAACGAATCCTTTAAAACAATCTTTCCTGAGTGAGTCAGATCTATGGCAGAAAAGAAAAGAGAAAAGATCCTAAGGACAAGAGGGATTTGACCTACCTTTGCAGGCTTTGAAGCTGGAGGACAGAAACAAGAGACAAGGAATATGCGTGGCCTTGAGAAACTAGAAACAGTCTTCTGTTCACAGCCAACAAAGAAAGGGGAGCTTCAAACTTAACAACCATAAGTAGCTGAATCCTGCCAATAAGCCAGATGAAGAAGGAAATAGATCCTCCCCTCAAAGCTCCAAGTGCACAGCCCAATGACACATCTGATTTCAGCCTGATGAGACTTACACTGTATTTCCGATCTATAGAACTGTCAGGTAATAGATTTTTTTAAGTGTACTAATTTTTCAGGGTACTGTATTGCTCGGGCTGGCATAAAAAATACAATACATTAGGTGTCTTAAACAACAGACATGTGTTTCTCAAAGTTTTAGAGGCTGGGCAGTCCAAGATCAAGGTACCAGCGGATTCAGTTCCTTGTGAGAGTTCTCTGCTGGCTCGTAGAAGGCCACCCTTTCACCGCATCCTCACATGGAAGAGAAAGCAAGTTCTGATGTTTCTTTCTCTTCTTATAGGAACAGTAATCCCATCATGGGGACCCCACCCTCTCGATCTCATCCAAACCTCATTACCTCCCAAAGCCCCCATCTCCAAATACTATCATATTAGGGCTTAGGGCTTCAACATATAAATGGTGAGGGGGTGAGGAGAGACGACAAACAGGCAGCAGTAGAAAACTAATACACATTTTAATTACATTGTCACCCTAGTTAGGAAGCTAGGTCTGAGCAATGACTAAGGAGCCTGCCTAGGAGGAGCCCAAATTATAAACCCACTTCAGTTCAAGAATCAGACTATGGGGCCACCTGGGTGGCTCAGTCAGCTGAGCATCCGACTTCGGCTCAGGTCACGATCTTGTGGTCTGTGAGTTCGAGCCCTGAGTCTGGCTTTGTGCTGACAGCTTGGAGCCTGCTTCACATTCTGTGTCTCGCTCTCTCGCTGCCCCTCCCCTACTCACTCACTCACTTTCTCTCTCAAAAATAAATAAACGTTAAAAAAAAGAATCAGATTGTGTGCAGAGAGGGCAGAGAAAGACTGGACCCCCATCTCTTCAGTACCTGTCACCACACTGTCCAGGTCTTGAAGAAGAGAAGGAGGCATATATTTTATAGCAAGCTATCAGGGGTTGCTGGTTGCATGTTATTAGAAGTTGAAATTTCATCTCTCCAGAAGAACCAGTTTGCGGATATGTACAGAATGACAATGCTGCATTTCTGAGTCTCCTAATGCAGGGGAATGAATGAGTTATATGAAAGAAGCAAGCAGTTAAGTGTGTGAAAAAAGCTGCTTCAGCTGCTTTAGACTTCCACTGATGGAGCGCTGACTTCTGCCAGTGCCTTGGCCGCTCTTTCAGACCCGAGTGCTACTTTGTCTTTTAATTTGACATTCTAGAAATTAGTCACTTTAGTTTTAACCAGCTCACTTACGGTTGAGCAATAAAATTCATCTCTTCAGGAAATCATTTTTTCTCCTTAGGAGAAGTACAGGAGTAATAGAAACCTACAAGGTTGGAAACCGAGTGGCAAATTCTCTTTGGGTGGTAAAGCTGACATGGTTCTGAAGAAAGCTTCTTAGTTGCCCTGAGAAGTGGATCGTGTGCAGATAACTGTGGGGATAGATGGGGGTGGAGGTGAGGGAAATTCTGTAGGAGTGAATGTGTCCAAGAGTGAGGAAGCCTGGGTACCCCCATCCAGCACCAGCCTTGCCACCGTCTGGACTAGACCGGCAGCTTCAGCAGTTCCGATGACCTCAATAGAAATGCACATTCCCGGGCCCTACCCCAGATCAGTGGAATCTAAAACTCTGGAGGTGGGGTTCAAAAGTCCACACCTTCACAAGCCCTTCTGGTGATTCTGCTGTGTGCTAATGTTTGAGAAAGCATCCTGACAAAACACAGCAACCCCCAACCAATCACTTTCTAGAGTATTCTCTTCTGAAGTTACCTTGTGAGGTGCCTTCAAGGATATGAACAGAAGATCCACTTAGTAGGTCGCTGCAGCTGGGGGCACCTGGGTGGCTCACATGGTTAAGAATCATCAGACTCTTGGGGCACCTGGGTGGCTCAGTTAAGCGTCTGACTTTGGCTCAGGTCACGATCTCACAGTTTGTGAGTTCAAGCCCCATGTCAGGCTCTGTGCTGACAGCTCAGAGCCTGGAGCCTCAGATTCTGTGTCTCCCTCTCTCTCTGCCCCTCTCCTGCTTGTTCTCTCTCTCTCTCTCTCTCTCTCTCTCTCTCTCACTCTCTCAAAAATAAATGAACATTAATAACTTAAAAAAGAATTATCAGACTCTTGATTTCAGCTCAGTTCATGATCTCACAGTTTCGTAAGTTGGAGTGCCACATAGGGGCTGCTTGGTATTGTCTCTTTCTCTCCCCACCCCCACCCCCAATAAATAAATAAACTTAAAAAAAAAAGAGGTAGCTGCAGCTGGAAGGTTGTTCTTTTTGAGAACTGGGTACTAATGGTAGAGTTCTTCCTATGTGTCAAATGAGGTTCTTAACACAATGGGTGCTTAATAAATTAAAAGTAATAATGAAAATTGATAATATAGTAGCATTTTTAGTGGGGGATAATCCAAAAGAGACAAATTAATTATGTCAGTTTGGTCTCAAATTCATGCAGCTTGTTCTTACATTTGCATTTCAGACTCTAATTCATTTACTTGTATAGTAAGAAAATATTGCAGTGAAAAATAGTTTGGAAATGTGGAGACACACAGATTCATATGCCTGTTTCCTTCCCTGCCGGTTAGCATATTTAAACACAGCAGAAACTGATTTATCTATCTCTCATAAGTTTATTTACTTTTCTTTCTTTCTTTCTTTCTTTCTTTCTTTCTTTCTTTCTTTCTTTCTTTCTTCTTTCTTTCTTTCATGTTTATTTTTTGAGAGTGAGAGAGCAATAGAGACAGAGCATGAGCTGGGGAGGGACATAGAGAGAGGGAGACACAGAATCCGAAGCAGGCTCCAGGCTCTGAGCTGTCAACACAGAGCCTGACGTGGGGCTCGAACTCATGAACTGCAAGATCGTGACAGTAGCCGAAGTTGGCCGCTTAACTGACTGAGCCACCCAGGCACCCTAAGTTTATTTACTCTTCTGGTAAAAGTTTAACCTTCACCACTTTTTTCTAGAACTGCAATCATCTGAATAGCTACAAAAGTACATTGAAAATAAAAACCCAAATAATGGAAGGCTAATGATGATCGGACCTAAGAAATTTAGCACTTGAAAATGACCAACCACAGTTACAGCCTTCTAGCAAAAAGGGTATGAAGTTTATCAGAAAATGCTAATGAGGAAAATAATAATTCAGACAGCATAGACGGTTTAAAGTCTGTGTATAATTAAAAGATTTTTAGAAAGAATTGCAGCAAAGAAGATCTATACAACTGTAGACTTGTTTTAAGTTTATTTATTTATTTTGAGAGAGAGCACAAATAGGGAAGGGCAGAGAGGAGAGAGAAAATCGCAAGCAGGTTCCATGCTGTCAGCAAAGATCCCAACACAGGGCTCGATCCCAAGAACTGTGAGAGCATGACCTGAGCTGAAATCAAGAGTTGGAAGCTTAACTGACTCAGCCACCCAGGTGCCCTGATAATTGTAGATTTTAAATAGAGCTTGCATTGTTTGTTGGTTTGAACGTACTTTAGACTGAGATGTTAATATAATCTAATGCCATTGTAAGGCATTAAGTCTAATTTCACTGTATGCCTCAAATGATTACTGCCAATTCTCTTCACTGTGTGCTCTTCGATAGATTTGACTAATTTAATCCTTGTATCTAAGCAGTGTTCCCAGCAAATCCTAGAAATATTCTATGTAACTAAAAGCAACGCCCGTGGCAAGTGAAAAACTTACAGAATGCTCTGGTTTCTGAAGACCACAGCCAGACTCCTACAAGTTGGAAAAGATAGGGAAAAGTGTTTCTTAGCGTATTAATGAGAAGCTGGTTAATTTGGCCTTCTCCCATACACCACGACGTTATAATACCCAGATTGGTATAGGACAGCATTCTCCATCATAAAAATCATTAAAGGCTCAAATGCCAACTCCTGGGAAACCCCCCATGAAATCAAGTCAATGTACTCTCTCTCATAGCTCTCTCTGTTGTGTTATATAACACAGTATACAGTAACACTCACACCTTATTGTAAATGCAAGGTGGCTTCTCCGCTTTTACTCTTAGAGCACAAGTTTCCATGATCAATGTGTCTTTTTTTTTCCCCTAGTATCCAACAAAGTAATTAATATGTTGTATATCCTGAATAAATTTGGAATGGGTAAATGAGCAAATGCTTGTATCTAACGTTTGCATTTACGATTAACAGTTAAAAGCAAATATGGTGATAAGCCAATGGTTGTCTCAACCTTATACTAGTTGTATTTGAAATTTCTGTTGAGGCTTTGTAAAAACTTTGTGGTTTGATGGAATAGAAAAAGCTAATGTAATACTCTTGCTATTATCATCAAACAGTGGGTTTATTTCTAATTATATCAAATTATATTGAATTATATCTAATTATATTGAATTAGTGAAACAAGAATTATAGATGGATGTATAAAAGTAAACGTGTATCTCTACCTACAACCCATCTTTGTTTTCTCTTCTCAGTTTTTCTCCAAGTCTCATTTTGCCCAAAGGTAATTCTGTACTCTTTAAATAACTAACTTACTCTTTTATGTAATTTATAATAACAAATCTTGAAGAACTGAGGTACTGTGTTTCTAACACTGAAAGACTGATTAGGGCAATGACAGAAAAGCACAGCGTATTGTTGACTTTTGTTGTACTTTTGTCTCAAACGTTCCTACATATTGTCTGTCATTTTATAATAGCATTAGTCATTGGAATACTTTCTTAATTAGACTTTTCTTCTCTCCTTGGTTCATAGTTATATCTGTCTAAAAGAAAATGTGCATGTGGATATGAAAATAATTCATATTCATTCAGTGCTGGGATTATTCATCTGTAAAGACTTTTTGCTGCTTTTCAACTAGTGAAGAGAAACCAGTTTTTCTCTTTAATTCTCTAAGACGCTGGATAGTCATTAAATTGTGAAAGGGGGTAAAAGTAACATCTGACCCCTAACTCACCGTGTGATCCAAGGTCAAATAAACTTAATCCGGCTGAGCTTCTGTTCCACGTCTGGAAATTAAGAAATCCGCCCTTAGACTTTGTCTAACTTCCATTCCAGCCATGTGCCTGTATCTCTGACCACTTACCACGTGCCTACACCATGCTCCCTGACACGTGGCGTTTTCTGAGGTGGTGCTACCCCAGGTCACACACACCCTCCCATGGTGTGTAATGTCATCTACCAGTTTGTCACCGTGCCAATGAGGGGGCTCTTGAATGACTTGAAGTCATACATTGATATATTGCTGACTCCCGGCTATCGTACCAAAACAACTTCTTCATTTTCATTTTCAAAAGCTTCCTTGGAGAGTATTTTCAAAAAAAATTCTAACATTGCTTCCTTGGGAGCTGGGACTGCAGGTATGTGTATGAAATATGGCGAGATTTTCAATACATGAAATTTGCAAGAGCCACCTCGTGCAGAAACTGAATGGAGGAGAAATTTTTGTCAGAATGGTTTTGATGTACGTCAGCCATAGGTGTGGATGCATGTGATATGAGCCTTTATTTACATTTGCTGTTTACAGAACCAAATACGTTTCTCCAAAACTGAGAAAAAAATCAAGATAAATTTCCCTTTTAAAATATACATATTGACAAAATCTAGGATGATTTTTCTCTCATTAAGTGTCCTTTAAGTTACAAACAAAGAAACTTGAAGTAAATCCAAACCACACCTTCTCTGAGGACAAAAGTTTCTTAGAATGGCTTTTAACAATTTTAAATTAGATATACATGAACAGCTCTGTTAGCCCCCTTAGGGAGTTTAAGATCTGTTCTTTGCCCAAGGCTTTTAAAAAGTCTTAACTTCTCTTTGACTCTTTGCCTCTGCTTCTCACCAGAAACTGCCTAACAACTCTTTTTTCCTGGACAAAATGCAGTCTTTAGACCCATCCTTAAGTCTCCATCAGTATGCTTATTTTGGTCGCTACACAGAAGTAGAAAGAAAATGAGGTCAGGAAATATATGTATTACAGCCACTATTTTCATAAAAGCTGCCTCCCTCCATTAAAAAAAAAATTGCCTTCATGTTGGGGAACGAAATAGCAAGAACACAGGTTTACCGTCAGAGGTAGATTCAAATCCTATTTCTGTCACCAACAAGCTATGTATCTCTGGCAAAATCTTTAATCTTTCTCAATCTTCATGTGCTCAGTTATACAAGTGATATCATAATGCCTCCATTTCCGGGTTGATGGGACTTAAACGCGATCATGTGTGGTCTCCCTCTGGGGATGTGCCTGGAGTTGAAGATATTGACCATTCCTTCCAACGCTATTCAGTGTGTGGTTTTAAGGGAATTACAAAGGGGATAAAGCCTTACAGAAATAACCTGAGAGTGGCTTACAGAATATTATTTAAAAAAGGATGTAGTTTATTCCCCAAACTTAATTCTGTTTGTGGAATAGGCAAAGAGCGCAGTCTTGGAAGTCACAACACATGAACGAGGGGCCAAATGAAAGGGTCTAAGTGTGTCAAAACTGATATGTACCATATGTGGTACTAATAACTTCTGGTGCACAAAATAACATCGTGTCAGTGTATAATATTTAACTTCTTTCAGTCTTCCTCTTCTGTCTCTTAAATCCAGATCCCTTTTCAGATGATATCTCCTTACACGATGTGACTTCCTGGCACTAGTAATGATATTCTGCCAATGGATATACTAAAGGTTAACCCTCATTTGAAATATATATATATAGTGCTTTGGAGAAATAATTCATCTATTTATCTTCCTATATTGATTTTTGCCAAAAATAGCCTTGTCATACTACAGAGAATCTTCTTAGAAGCAGAAGTCGAAATGATTTCTACTTAAATCATTGGCTGTCACCTTGGGTTTATAAATGCTGACACTTCTAGCATATTTTTCAAATCCTTAAAAACTGTTTTTATTTCATTTAATATATGTCTCAATGTTAAGACCTCACTTTGACAAGATAAGCCTTTCCATCTATTCTTCGTTTAGCTCAAAGCATGTTTCTGGGCTCCGTTTCCTTTATGCATTAAAAGATCAGGAGGAAAGGCTTCAGGATGTTTCTAATGCCCTTAGGAGACTCCCCTCCACTCTGTGTTCTCAGGCATTAACAGTTCCAGTTATAGAAATCATTAGAGTTTATTTTTACTGACAGTCAGGTAATTGACCCACACCGCTCAAGGATGGGGTGACTGCAAGAGCAACACAAGGTCCAAGACAAAACTAAACGTTGAATAAATAACTGGCAGAACAAGTTCCACTGGCTGCAGTGTCACTTTCCACCACTGACTGAGAGGCCAGGGTTCTCATGCATCCTCGCCCAAGCCTGGGACCTGCCATGTGATCTCTACCCTCCAACCCACAGACACAGGCTACGGTGGACCTAACCATCATCTTGGCATTTTATTATTTCCTAAATAACGTCTGCCTCAGAACCTTAATTCAGTACAACATCAATGGGAATCAAGCAGAAAGTTACCGTAGTCAAATTCCTCTGGGAAACACCTAGTTAACCAGAATTAAAGAGAAGTCTTTGCTGTAAGACTGCTCAGAGCATTTAACCTACTAACGTGGAAGGTGGATCTCCAAAAAAGAAATTGGGTTATGGAGTTGCTATTACAGCTTACATATTTTCAAGGAACCTTTCACTGTTTTTCATGGAAAACACCATAGACTGTATTGGCAGGAAATCTGTGTCAATATGAAACATGAAATATTTGGGGATAAATTTAACAAAATAGGGGCAAGATGTCTGCCCAGAAAACTGTTGAACAGTGCTGAAGAAGGTACATAGAAATACACCAATTTAATGGGAAGACTCAGTATTGTTAAGATGCCAGTTTTCCCCAAATATATCTATAGAGTAGTTAAAATCCCAGTAACCTGTAATGTGTAAATTAATAAATGGATTTTAAAAGTTACTTGAAAATGCAGTGACTTAGAAAAAATATTTCAGGGCTTAGGATAATTTTTTTAATGTTTATTATTTATTTCTGAGAGAGAGAGAGAGAGACAGAGTGTGAGTAGGGAAGGGGCAGAGAGAGGGGGAGACCCAGAATCCGAGGCAAGCTCCAGGGTCTGAGCTGTCAGCACAGAGCTCGACGCGGGGCTCAAACTCATGAGCCGTGAGATCATGACCTGAGCCAAAGTCAGATCCTCAACCGGCTGAACCACCCAGGTGCCCCAGGGCTTAATATAAATTAAAAAAAAAAAAAAGAGAGATGTGCTCATGGGCAATAATAAACTATAGTATCATGGAAAGATCCAAGATAATTCAGTGGTAAAATTATAATCTTTTCAATACATGATGCTGACACAATTGATGTCCCTATGGAGAAAGTATGAACCTTGACCTTAGCTTTCACAACATACCTCAAAATTAAGTCAAAATAGACATAGGTATTATATATTGTAAAAATTAACATTATAAAAATGTTGGAAGGAAATCTTTGCAACTTTGCATCAGGCAATCATTTCTTTAAAAAGAACACAAACCATAAGAGAAAAAATAATAAATTTAACCTTATCAAAGTTAAAAACGTTTGCTCTTTGAAAGACACCATTAGTAAAACAGAAAGAAAATGTATAGATGGGAAGAACTGTTTGAAACACACGTATCTGCGTACTTGAAATACATATATCTACAGTGTATTTCATACTTGTATCGATAGTATGTAAAGATCTCATATCACTCAAGAAGACAAGAATCCATTTTTAAAATTGGCAAAAGATTTGAACATTTTACAAAGAAAAATATACAAATGGTTAGTAAGTATATACAGGGATGTTCATGATCATTTTTCATCAGGAAAATTGGTAAAATGATAAACAATTACAGACCCATTGGAATAGCTAAAATGGAAAAAAAAACCCTAATAATACAAGTATTGGCAAGAATGTGAAGAAATTGGAATTCTCAGACCCTGCTGGTGGAAATGTAAAATGATACAACCAGTTCAGAAAATAATTTGGCATTTTCCTGTAAAGTTAATCACACTCTTACCATCCAACCCAGCAAATGCACACGTAGGTGTTTAGCCAAGATACACCAAAACTTGTGTTTCGAACAGTATTGGTACATGAATGCTTCCACAGTAATAACCCTGACCTGAAAACAACACAAATGTCCATCACCAGGGGGATAAACAAACTATAAATTTATAGAAACAAAAAGTAGATCTGTGTGGTTGCTTGGTTCTGGGATTGGAGACGTTGGTAACAAAAAGCATGAGGAGGGATGAGAAGGTTCTATATCTTGATGGTGGTGATGATATGGGTGTGAACATCTGTCAAAACTCATTCCACCTACTCCTTACAGTGCATTTTACTGTGCATATATTATATCCAATGAATAAATTTGATTTTCGCAAATAAAGATGAAGGAAGAGCAAGAGAAGAAGGAAAAGAAAAAAGAGGAGAAACTCATACGAGGCCAAACTCTATTACAGCGGAAAGCTATTTTCGTAGTTTCCTCAGAGGAGTAAGTTGTGCCCAGCTTCCCTGGCACGTTCCTGTAGAGGAAGATTGCCAAGGTCAAGGTTTGTGGAGTGTACTTAGTCAGATGAACCTGAGACAGTCACAGAAGTTCACATGACCCAGCATGGCTTGGAAGCAGCATAATTGTCCCCCGCGTGGAGGGTGACGAGGGATTGGAAGAAGCCTTTGTACTGCTGCACAATTGTGTACCTCAGCATGGTGCTAAGGTAGCAGATAAAACCCTTGCTGAGTTGAGGACAACAAGGACCTCTCTGACAGGAATGCAAGATAACACAGTGATAATCAGTGTGCACTGACAGGAGCCACATGTGATGCCTGTCATGTCAGTGGCTGCCCACACGTACAGAGGACACCTAGGATCAAGTCCTTCCAGTGCCAAAGTCTTGGAAGACGGAGTCTCTCAGACCTTACAACTCTAGGGAAGGGGACCCCAAACTGTCACCTTACACAATGGGTGGAGGTACCCAATAGAAATGAAGATGAATTAGAGAAAAATTAAGACATTGCATCCCTCTAGCATCTGAGGTTTCAGCTAAGATTTGTACTTCGGAAAGATCCATGATCTCCAAAGGAATTTTTATTGGTAGGTAGGTTTTTCTTTCAGCAAAGAGCACAAAAGTAGTCACTAATATTTAAAATGTAACCCCCTTAGCTTAGTAGTCTCACTTTGTAAAACAGTCCATACAATAAATAAACTGTGCTAGGATTTAAAAAAATGTATTTTCATGGGGTGCCTGGGTGGTCGGTTGGGCGTCCGACTTTGGCTCACGTCATGATCTCACGGTCCATGGGTTCGAGCCCCGCGTCGGGCTCTGTGTTGATGGCTCAGAGCCTGGAGCCGGCTTCAGATTCTGTGTCTTCCTCTCTCTCTCTGCCCCTCCCCTGCTCATGCTCTGTCTCTCTCTGTCTCAAAAATAAATAAAAATAATAATTTTTTTTTAAATGTATTTTCATGGCAAAAAGAAATCATCTGGGCCCTAATCATTTTTCAACCCCAATGTGGGTGCATTCTCTCTCAAGACAGTTATGTAGCACAGTGGGTCTTGTGCCAGTAAACTTGTGTGAAACATAAAGATAATTCTTAAAAAATAAAAAAAAGAAGAAGATTCTCTTAACATTTATGGCTTAAAATAGAAGTATCAGTTAACAGAGACCAATAGAATAGACTTCTTGTGATTTTAATATTTACTTCTAAATTGTAACTGCTTAAGAAATCTGCCAAATGACAGAGTTCCTCAAGCAGATGATGGGTTAGACCAGAATGACAGCATCCTTTCAAATTCTCTAAGATTCTGAGATCTATTTTGTTAGAAAAATTGTTATCCACAGGGGATGGAGAGGAGAGGGTGGCAGGGGGCCAAGAGCAGGGGCATCACCAGAAAGATGAAATGTTAGGATCATTTGGGAAGGATTTTTTTTTTTCATTATCATTGCATGGACCTACCCCACCTTTCAGAATTCTGATTCACCTAAGGGTATAATTACAGAAAAAGTTCAATATGTATCCTCTACTCCCACACTTATTTTCTGCACCTGAGAAACACTGTATTATATAATCTTGCTTATCGGTTATAAGGCTATCATTAAGCAATGGGCAGGGTGGAGGGGAAAGGGATCAGTCTTCATTGAGTGCTGTGAACATTCCAGTTGCTATAGGGACAGCCACTCTTCAGAGAGTGGGGCTCAGGCCAATGTGTAGCATTGACATCTCTGGAATCCCTTATGTTTCATTCCCTCAAGTTGGAGTTAGGAAATTAGAATTCATTGATTCGAACACATTAATGATGTATTTTCCCCAGGGACCCTGGAGGAGGGTACAATCATTCCTCAAATGGCTTCGTTTTGCTGTGTGTGGTGTAATGGCAATATGTCATGACCTCTGACTGGCAGGCCTGGGGATGGCTTGCTCAGAAAAACTCTTTGCAACAGAATTGACCCCCGAGCTGTTCACTAACTTAAATTTGGTTTTACTTAGAAGCATTCTCTTAACTGTCATACGACGAGAAACCTGGGGAAATAATCCAGCAGTCCAGTAATTAGATATATATTTATAGAGTATTATACTAAAACAGTTGTTGAGAGGGAGAGGATATTGTGTGATTCTTTAAGGTTTAATTTATATACTTCATATTCTTCAAGTAAAAATTGTGGCTATATATCTTTATATCTCTTAAGCATAATTAATATATGTGAATTTTTGGTGATGGGAAACAAGAACTGTAGATTAGTTGCATATATTCTTACAGATCAGGAGTTGCAAACTGGCTGTATATAAGCCAAACATGGCTTATAGACACATGGTGTGCTTGCCCAGTATTTTGGGTTTTTCTTAATGCAAATGCATTTCTAAAATTTCATCCATAAATATTTTTATATGAATTGCTTAAGATATGGATGATTTTTTTAACATAACCACATTAACCTTATGTTTAAAAAAGAGAATTCCCAGATATCAAATATCCAGTCAGTATCTCATAAATGTTATAATTTTTAAAAATCAGGATCTCTATAGGTTCACACATCATGATTGATTAATTTAACCTTTAAATCTCTTTTGGTTTATAAATTCCCACTCCATCTTTTTTTTTTCTTTTCTTTCTTTTTTTTTTTTTTCCTCTCTTCCTTGCAATTATTTGTTGAAGAAACTGTGTTGTTGGTCTGGTAGTTCTCGACAGGCTGGCTTGTGCTGATTACATCCCTGTGGTGTAGTTTAACGAGTTCCTGTGTTCTCTGTATCCTTGTAAATTGGGAGCTGGATCTAGAAGTTACCTTGTGTTCACATTCGATTCATTCATTTTTTATTTTTTTTTTAATTTTTTACCAGACTGCTTCATTGGCAGTGATATATTCTTCCATTGTTTCCCTTTGTGATATGAACAGTTATTGATGTTCGATGTCCAAATATGGCAGCATTTTTTTAAATGGAGATTTCACAGGAATATCTGAATGCCTAACCTGTTTGGAGAAAAATCACATACTCCACCGAAAATAGCAAGAGCTAAGTGGCAATTACAGACTTTAGATAAGGTATGTGTTCTTTTGACTCACCAGTCCCCACAAAACCACTCCTCAAGAGTTCTACTTGGTTGGGCCACTCTCTCATCTATATCACCAGCAAATCTCCTGGAGGGATGTAAGTTTGCAACACCTCAAGTAGCATTTTCCACTTTAACGAAGACAAAAAAAGAGCAGAAGGTTGTTTTCTTTCCCCTTAATTAAAGCAAGTATACAAAGAAGAACACTTGGAATGGATCAAGGGAGAAATAAGATATTGGGGGAAAATATGTGTACAGAAAAATGGAAATATTTTTCAGTAGTAGAAGATAAAAAGCAATAAATATGAGCAACTAGTAAATCAAACATGTCATGTGTAGTTAAAGGATCTGTAGTTTGAATATATACTATGTCAGAATGACAACTCAAGGAGAGTTTAGCAATCTCTCAAACGTTTCTCTAGCAACGACTGAAATATTTTATGCCCAGTCTGAAGTCATGATAGGTTTAATTTACTCCAGTCTGATAGTATCAAGGTATCATTTTCCAAACACGGTTTTACTCTGCCAGGGTTTAAATTATTTTAGTCTAACTAGATTGCTTCTTCATCTGTCTTACCAGCCTCCTTTAGTTATGAATCCCTTACAAGTAAGATGCCTTTGTGTTTTCTGAGACGTTCTCTTATCACCAGAGTCTGGCTCACTCATGTATATACACGAAGAGGTTTTTAAACCCTAGGTAATATCCTAGAAAAGAGAGTGAATTCAACAAATGTTGAAATAAATCCTACTTAGAAAGCTCATTGAAATACATAAAAAGAAGGAAAAGGAAAATATTCTGCAGCCTGGTTAATCTCGATGGTAAAAGAGTAAAATGTTCTGAAATGGTAAAATCACTTTGCTCCTAGATGATCTTCTTCAACGTTATCTTGGTTTTTTTCCCCCAATTCTGCATTGAATAATGAGGATCATTCTTTGAGCCTAACAGATGTTAAAATAGTATTTCTTCTCTTATAGGAAACTTTATACCCACACTCTCAGCATTTTGAGGAAAGAATAGAATTAAGCCACAGTGTTATTAACATAACATTCTATGTTGTAGTCCAGGAACAGAGAGCTCATTAACAGCATACTCAACAACTTCTCCAGTGATCCCTGGGGAGATTTCTGGAGGAATTATTTGTACCGCGAAGTAACTATAGAATCTCTATGTTCATTTGTCAGTAAGAGCCATTAAACAAAACATACTCAGCAAAAGAAAGCCAGAGGGGGAAAAAATCTGAATAATACTATTAATATTTGGACATTGCAGCCTGGCCCGTTAGGCATAGATTAATTCATTAAATAAGCAATTATTAGGTACTTATTTTGTGTTAAAACATAAATAAAGTATGACCAGTATTCTTAAAGAGCGAACGATCTGTTGAGTGGCAGACTCAAAGAGTAAGTTACAATAAAGTGTGGTAAATGTTAATGCAAACATGGACAAGTTGATAGGACACAGATGAAAAAAAGGAATTGTTTTGCCTGAGGGAGTCAAGGAAATATTTACAAAAGGGGGAGTTTTGAACTTGGACTTGACTTACAGAAAGAATGACAAGGAACCTGCTAGGCAGGAGAAGAGCAGAGAGAGAAAAGCCAGTGCCAAGGGACAAAGAAATCAACATATGTGGAATGTCCTACATAACATTGTGTAAAATATAAGACTTTTTAAAAACATTTTTTAAAGTTTATTTTTGAGACAGAAAGAGAGACAGAGTATGAGTGGCGGAGGGACAGAGAGAGTGGGAGATACAGAATCCGAAGCAGGCTCCAGGCTCCGAGCTGTCAGCACAGAGCCGGATGTGGGGCTCGAACTCACCAACTGTGAGATCATGACCCAGGTGCCCTGTAAGATTTCTTAATATAAAAGCAGATGTGCAGAGTTGGCCTCTCAAATCCTATTGGACCCTCCTGCTTGTAATTTTAAAGTCACATGACGGCTGCTATAGCTATAGAAGTCACAGACACATCCAAGGCAGGAAGAATAAATGAAGGATTTTGTCAGCAATGGCTGTCTTTTTCCGCCATGAAAATAAAACCTTCTGCAGAAATGACAAGTAGTGTTTCACTTACATCTGATTACCAAGAAGTGTGCTAATGTCCACTTCTAGCAGCAATGAAGTCTGGGGGTGGAGATATTTAGCTGACATTTGGCTTGAGTATTCTTTCAGCAAGAAAAAAAAAATGCAAAAGTGGATACTCACTAGGCACGGATTACAGTGTCTACTATATCTTCAAGAGGTGGAGAGAAAATAATGATAATCTAAAAGTCTATAGCCAGTGAAAATACCTTTCAAGAGTGAGGAAGATATAGGCAAAAGTGATCTCTCATATGAGAATTTAGGAGGAAAGCGGGGCGGGCTGGGGGTGTGATGTTGGAAAGGGACCCAAGGAAGCCTTCCAAAGTGTAATAAATGCAAGTAGTAATACAAAACAAAACAATTGGGAAGCATGTGGGTAAACCTTAATAAACCTTGACCAACTAAAATGATAATGACAACAACCAGTTTGGTAAGATTACAAATAGAGATAAGCTGAAACACTAGACAATAACATGAATGAGAGCTGCAACATTCAAAAGGTTTTTTTTTAATGTTTATTCATCAGAGAGAGAGAGAGAGAGAGAGACAGAGAGAGAGAATGAGTGGTGGAGGGGCAGAGAGAGAGGGAGACACAGAATCTGAAGCAGGCTTCAGGCTCTGAGCTGTCAGCACGGAGCCTGACACAGGGCTCAAACCCATGAATCATGAGATCATGACCTGAACCGAAGTCAGACGCCTAACCGACTGAGCCACTCAGGCGCCCCAGATTTCCTGTATTTTTATCTAGGAACAGGGGTGAACTTGCCTCATAGAATCAATGAGTAGCAGGAGTTAGACAAAGTTGCCTTCTGTTTATAATTTATGACTGCTGCTTATTCAATCACCCATTACATACATATATTAACAGATTAAGGGTAAGGTTTAGAAAAAGAGAAGTAGAATGTGTAAATTTCAAATCAGCAGAGGAGAAAACATTGAAAAGATTCAAATGAATCATTTTGAGAAAGTAGGGGGGGAAATCGGCACAGCATTCGGATCAGGAATATACCGAGCAAATGACAAAACAACGAAGAGAAGGCAGATAGTTTTCTTCCAGAAGTCATTCCAGCTGCGGTTTTTCCACCCAAACATTTCAGTGACTTAAGCAATTAAATTCTTAGTCATAGAAGAGTATGGAACAGGTGTTCCTGGTCAGACAGCTTATCTCTACAAAATGACTCCAAGATCCAAGATTCTTCTATGTTTTGGTTGCTATCTGTCTCCCAGGACCTGGGGCTCAGAGAGGGGGTGTGTTGGTTCTTCACTGCTGTCTAGTAAATTGGCCCTTGATTTGGGAGCCTAAAGCAGCAATTTCACTTTACAGCATCTGCAGGTCAGGAAACAACGCACAGCTTAGTGGGGTCTTCTATCTCAGGGCCTCCTGCAAGGCCACAATCAGGGTTTCGTCCGGGGTTGATTTCATCTCAAGGCTCAATTGGGAAGGAACCACTTCAGGCTCCCTCACCTACAGTTGACAGAACAATCCTTTGTATGTTATTGGGCTAGAGGACCTAATTTCCTGCTGGCTGTTGACTGGAGGTCACCCTTCGTGTCTTGCAATGTGGGCCTTTCACAACATGGCCAGCTTTTTTTTTTTTTTTTTTGAGTAAGCATACCTCTTCTTTGTTCCAGAGTCCATATGATTAGTGTCTCCCAAGGCTGTACATGATGCTGACATATTTCAAATGATAGAAAGGAACAAAGGCAACAAGACAAGAAGGAGTGTGAGAAGCCCCTGGAGAACTATCTTCTAACAAGTTCTTAATTTTAGACAAATTAAATCACTCTAACCAGTCCAATAGAATTAATTAAAATGTATAAATTTGTCACAGAATTGTTATAGAGGCTGAAAAAAAAAGTGGACAGTAGGCTGAACCTCCAACAGTGCCTTACCACAGACCTGGACCACCATGAGAGAGACTATGTCCACGACTGACCAGCAGGTACAGGATCATAGAACTTCCGCCACGGGTACTAGTTCCAGAACAAAACCACCTGTGCCAGGATCACGAAACAGCCAAAGCAGGCAATGGTCAGCCAAAGCATCAAGTTGCTACAATGACTGTCATTCCTCTCTAGCTCAATAGAGGTCTCCCATCTTTTCTGTACTCCACATAACTCAGCTCATGAGACGGACAGGGATTAAATGACTTCCAAGACCTTACAATGAGGGCATCTCAAAAATAGATTTTTTTTCATTAGCTTTCTAATCCCTGAAACCCAGGAAAGCATATTAGAAGGCATTGGAAATAGGTGTTTAGAGGGACAGCCTTTCTGCCCACCACACGTCTTATCTACTCAGGCACCTCTATTATTTTGTATTTGTTTTTAATTTTTTTTAATTTTATTTGAGTTTAGTTGACACACGTTACTTGAGTTTCAGGTGCACAACCAGTGACTCCGCAAGTCTGTACATCATGTTACAAGTGTAGCTACTACCTGTCACCATACAACACTATTACAATATCATCGATTGTATTCCCTATGCTGTCTGTACGTTTTCTCCCCTGACTCATTCTTTCCATAACTAGAAGCCTGTACCCCATCCCCCTTCACCAGTTTGGCCCAGCTGCCTCCCTCCCTGCCCCCCCCCCAATAACTGCCAGTTCTCTGTGTTTATGGGTCTGATTCTGTGTTTTGTTTGTTTTATTCTTTTTTTTTTTTTTTAACTTCCTTGCCTGATGTTTCCTACTCCTTTCTTTAGAAAACTGTCCCTTACTTGCATGGAGAAGAATTCCCAACACCTCAGACACTTTCTGTATCTTTCACAGTCAAACCCTCCAAAGTGAGTTAAATATAGACCCAAGAAGGGGGGTAAAGGTGTTGGGGGCAACTTTTCCCCAATCCTCAGGTAGAACCCACCTCCTTCCAGTGTCCATGACCTCTGATCTGCAGAAGCTCTGGAACTGTGGGCCCAGAGCTACATGATGCTTTTCTGTGCCCTGTTTATATTTTAAGCACCACAGAAGTCAGAATTGGCCCTCCGATTCCCATGCATTTGGGGTGACATCAGCTCTGATTAGGTTCCATTGATTCCAAATAATTCCTCCTTACCCTGAGAGAGGAGGGGGGCGGGTATAGAAATTATCAATCTTGTTGCCATCATTATTATTATTGTTTTTAGTGTTTCAGATAACAGAAGTAACCGTAGTATTTATCAGCATTTGTTAAACAGTAAGTTTTAATTTTGGATGTTGCTAAATATTCCTGTAATTAAAAAATACAAAAGCAGTTGATCCCATAAAGAGTTAGGGGCTTTTTCTAATATAACCTCCTTGAGAGATATGAGACAGCGAGAAGCAAACTGCAGTCTTTGATGATACGAAGAAAAGGGAAATGATAAGGAGATTAGATCCTGGTCACAGGCCATGTGTTTCCTGTTTATCTCCATGGGATTCTCAGACCCAGCTGGACTTCCTGTTTCCCCCTGAAAAAAAGCACCCAAATTTTGGGCCCAGTTATGCTGGTTCAAAAGGAGTTAAGCAGCAATGAATGTGTCCATGAATAGGCATATCCAAGCTATGGGGATAAACCTTGATATCCAACATGGAGAATAACACTCCTAGACCTGGAAGACAGGCTGTTGGTGCTGCTAATTCTCTCTGTATTGCATGCCAATCAATCAATCAATCAATATATAAGTAAGTAAGTAAATAAAAGAAGCCATTTGCCATATGAGTCTATCATTGTCAGCTCACATGGTTGTGTTAGGTTGGTTTAGAAAAAAAAATTCTGGTATTGAGTTTAAGGAAGTAGCAGACAAAACTGTGTCCATGGTTTCTCTCAAGAAGACTTTTACTGCCATGTCTGATTTTCAATTTCATGTCTTTCTAGCCAAGGAGAGACTGTATTCCCTATCCCCTGTACTCCCCACATCCCTTACCTCCTCTTTTTTCTAATTCTGCCTGTACTGTCTATGTCTCTGAGTATTTAGGCAGAATAATTACTCCTTTTCAACAGAAGCTAGTCTCTTCCATTGTGTCTACAGAACTCTGAACCTAGTTGCACCCCTGAGTTCTGAATTTTTGTTTATTTGTCTTATATTGTTTTTTGCTTCAGAGTTTTCTCTGGATTATGCCTTTATTCTACGCAGGAATTTCAGGTGGATTTTGATGTATAGTTTCCATTTTGCTTTGTCATGGATGAAAGTCCCTTTTTGATTTCTTCACAATGTCACAGTATAGAGACAGGAATTGGCTTCATCAAGGAAAAAGAAAATTCAGAAAGTCCCAGTCAGGACCAAAATATTCATGATCCCTCTGTCTCCCCCTCATCTCTTAGATTTGCCACTGTTATAACTTCTGAGGGACAAAGTATGGGCTCTGATCAAATCCTGATACAAAGTGTGGGTTCTAAAGAAGGGGGTCATGTCACTGGGAATAAGCACACTGTGTGCCATCAGGAAAGCTATTTACAAGAGTCATCAGCTGCTCTGCTTCCGGAGAGTTTGTGTTCCTTGGCATCATCAGTCTTCTGTGCTGGCTGAAGGGTACTAATGGAGGAAGCTTGTGCTCCCATAGGAAACTGAGTTGCTTGGACGTGGCCACCCTCCTATAGGAGAAGGGACAGCCCAGGTCCCAGGCACTTCTTGGTCCAGTAACCCTGCATGAACTCACAAGGTCACATTCAGATAATTCTGCTCATGTGCCACACTCCTCTTCCTATAGCAAAAGCCCACGTTTAGAAAACCTTTTTCTAATAGTCCAAGGAGACCCAAATTGACCTAAAACCAAGTAGGAGACTTTGAATGTGTTTTGTTGTTTGTCTGTTCATTTGTTTGTTTTGAGCGATGATGAAAAAACAGTGTTGTAGGATAAGTTTTTGAACAAATCATCACGTATGCACTCAATAAACATTTCCTAAGCGCGATACTCACAGAGAGACACTCGTCTTTAAAGCACCGATTTTCCACAGTGGAAATGGAGAAAGTGGTGTGAAAAGGGCCCCACGCTTCCAGTAGGCGAATTAGAATTACCTGTGAGGCTTTTTCAAACTCAATAGGTTTTCCTCTCTCTGATAAACCTCAATAAAAAGGCTCAACTCTGTCTGCACTAAGGAATAACTTTTATTGTCAGGATTCTCCAGTATGCCTCGCAGAGTTGAGGAAGAGAAAAAGTGCACAACTCCTTTCAAGAGACTGTTCCCCAATGTGACCTAAGTAGTTATTAATTCTTTCAAAAGAACTGAAAGAAGCAAATACTCAGTTTATCTTTTGGTATGCTGCAGGGATAAAATAAAACAAAAAGATTTTTTGTTTTCCACATAAATATAATTTTCTCCCATATTTATCTCTTTCTTATAGCTTTAGGTGCAAAATAGGACGTAATCCTTCAACCTATCCACTGCCATGTATCCAAATAGGTTTCTTTTTATTTTTTTATTTTTTTTCAACGTTTATTTATTTTTGAGAGACAGAGAGAGACAGTATGAGGAGGGGAGGGGTAGAGAGAGAGGGAGACACAGAATCTGAAGCAGGCTCCAGGCTGAGCTGTCAGCACAGAGCCCAATGCAGGGCTTGAACCCACAAACCATGAGATCATGACCTGGGCCGAAGTCAGACACTTAACTGACTGAGCCATCCAGGTGCCCCTCAAATAGGTTTCTAATGCGCTTCCCATGTGTGACTTCAGTGAAGCCAATTTAATTCTGAGATGCACAGAGCATGAAGATGTCACCCCCAAAGTTTTTTCTTTCTCCCAAGTTCAAACACAAGGAATCAAAATAATGAGAAAATTTCTCAAATAATTCCAAAATCTTATTTAAATCATGTAAGATAGGATTTTTGTATGTGTGTTTTACAAAGCCATGTAACTGTTTACCGTCAAAAAAAATTTTTTTTGTCTGCACTAAATTGTTAATTGTTAGCCTGTACAGCTTGATAATTTGCCTTTTGTGACTCATTCAAAGTTTTATAGATTTAAGAAAAGCCAGAAAAAGCTACATACTCATCCAGATTACTGCAGTGTGTAAATTACATCCTGGGAATGAATTAAGTATGTTGAACAGAGCATTAATTCCTTCTGGCCACAAGGGTGTCATTGAGATAATTACTTCTCCAGCATAGAATAGAGCACCACTGGGACCAAAAAGAGTTAGAATATTTCCCCAACTTATAAAACTAACCCCCTAACGGTGATTTATACAGACAGTGATTCTAATTTGCATTTTTGAATGTTTTATTAGCGAGTACGTGCTTGCTAGTTTTTTGTTTCACTTTTTTTTAATTTTTAATGAAATGTTAAATTTTTAGTGTCCAGTCCAAACTTGCTTAAACTGGGTGTGGAAAAACATTAATTCCTCCAAGTATCCATAGATGTCACTCAAAAACAAACAAACAAACAAATAGCAAAAGACATCTCTTGGTCAAAAAAGTTGGATAAAAGTGATGTTTCAAAAAGTTAAGCAGGTCGTTTTAGTAAACAAGTTTGTACTCTTTAATGATCCCAATAAATTGTGAACTTCCAGAGATGAAATATAAAATATAGCATTTCTCAAACATAGATGACCAATTTATTTTTCTTTTATTCAAAAAACAACAACAACAACAACAACTCAGAGTGCCTAGGTGGCTCAGACGGTTAAACATCTAACTTCAGCTCAGGCCATGATCTCCTGGTTCGTGAGTTCGAGCCCCCTATCAGGCTTTGTGCTGACAGCTCAAGGTCTGGAGCCTGCTTCAGATTCTGTGCCTCCCTCTCTCTGCCCCTCCCCCACTCATTCTCATGCTCCTCCCCCACTCGTGCGCCCCCCCCCCAAATAAATAAACATTTAAAAAAAATACTCGGTAGCATCTTGCAAAATACTAAGTGTTAGAAAAAGCTTGTTAGAAACAACTCATCTTGGGGTGCCTGGGTGGCGCAGTTGGTTAAGCATCCGACTTCAGCCAGGTCACGATCTTGCGGTCCGTGAGTTCGAGCCCCGCGTCGGGCTCTGGGCTGATGGCTCAGAGCCTGGAGCCTGTTTCTGATTCTGTGTCTCCCTCTCTCTCTCTGCCCCTCCCCCGTTCATGCTCTGTCTCTCTCTGTCCCAAAAATAAATAAACGTTGAAAAAAAAATTAAAAAAAAAAAAAGAAACAACTCATCTTGTCTATTATAAAATTTTGGTATTTTCTGTTTACAAGCAGTCATAGTGTGTTACACAAGTCTAAGAACAAAGGCAGAGTCCCTACTTTATATATATATATATATATATATATATATATATATATATATATATGTATGTGTGTGTGTGTGTGTATATGTATGTATATATGTATATATATATATATATATTTTAATGTTTATTTATTTTTGAGACAGAGAGAGACAGAGCATGAACAGGGGAGGGGCAGAGAGAGAGGGAGACACAGAATCTGAAACAGGCTCCAGGCTCTGAGCTGTCAGCACAGAGCCCGACGTGGGGCTGGAACTCACAGACTGAGAGATCGTGACCTGAGTTGAAGTCGGACGCTTAACCGACCGAGCCACCCAGGCGCCCCCAGAGTCCCTATTTTTTATCTCCATACAAAGACAGAGCAACAAATCTAACAAGTGTAATGACTTGACAAAATCCACATAAGCAGGTTAGAAAACAGAATGATAGTCTCCTGGTTCCTAATACTCTGAAGATATAATGATAATGTATTTTTAAATGTTTGCCTTATATAATTATCATCATATTTTTAAATTATGCAAGGTAAAATATTAAAAAAGCTCATTTGTATATCTTGGGATTCTATCTTAATGCCTATTTAGGAAGTTCTAATATGGCCAAGCTCATGTCCTTTAAGACTGAAAGAGTAAAAAGCTGTGAGTCTAAAAGTCATGATCTTGAACATGATGGAAACTTTTAATACAGAATTAAAATAGAAAATATTTTAAATATTTCTGAAAATATATATATGGAGTTACTAACACTTTGGCATGTATAAAAGAATAATAAATTTGTAGAAGAATTAGGAAAATACAAAATTACGTAAGGCCGGTATTTAAACCATAAATGGAAGGAAGTTTAGAAAAATATGTATTTTAGAGAATATAAGCAATTGAACTGGAAAGAATTCAAATAAAAAAGAGTAACTGTAACAAACTAGAAGGATAAATTGTTACCTATTACCAGCAAATGTCTACTAAGTGGTACATATTTACTAAATAAATGAGTATGTAGTGCTTTTCTTCTTACCCACTACATCAGGTATTGCAAGAATATAAAGACTAGGGCACCTGGATGGCCTAGTCAGTTGAGCATCTGACTCCTGACTTCCACTTGGGCCATGATCCCAGGGTCATGGGATGGAGCCCCCCCTTGGGCTCCATGCTGAGCATGAAGCCTGTTTAAGATTCTTTCTCTCTCCCCCTCTGCCCTGCCCCCACTTGCACACAGACTTGTGCTCTCTCTTTCTTTCTCTCTCTCCAAAATTTAAAAAAAAAAATTTTTTTAAAGGAAGAATATAAAGACCGTCTCATTCCAAGTTCTCCTGGTGTCTTAGACCTTTTGGCTTTATAGGAAAAAATGATGCATGTATGTAGTGACAAAAAAAAAAATAGGAAAAACTAAGGTGTCACAGGAAATCATAAAAAAAAAAAATGTGCCATGTGATCCTGGAAATGATGGAGCCTCAGTTCAGTCATTGGAATAGGAGGGATGTTGACCTTGGGCCAAGTGTTGTCATTGGTCAGACATGGAAAATGAAGAGACAGGGGTGATGGCTTGATTCTCAAGATGCTTGTCTACTATGTGGAAGATGTGTCTAAATCATAGGAAAGCAAGGTATCAACTGAGGTTGGGTTCAGAGTCTTTGAATTAAAGTGACACGTAATGCGTTTATAGTTGAGAGGTATTTGAAATTACTTCAAGGTGGAGTGGCCAGAGAAAGCTTCACAGGTCAACAGAGTATTTGAACTGAACTTTGAGGAGCTCATTGAATTGTGGTCACAAAAGAGCAGATGGGAAGGCATTACAGATTGGTGAAACAGCACTTAGTCATTCAAGAGATATTTTTGAGGACTCACTGTGTCCCTGCACTGTATAGTCTTAAAAATACTGAAATATATCCCGCAATTTCTGCCCCCCCCCAAAATTAATGGAATATGAGAAGAGACAGAACCACAAATGGAAGAAAGTTGAGAAATGCCCATGTATTTAAGGGAATATAAATAATTAAATGGGAAGGAATTCATATAAAAAGTACAGCTATAGGGCGCCTGGGTGGCTCACTCAGTTGGGCGTCCAACTTCAGCTCAGGTCATGATCTCATGGTCCGTGAGTTCGGGCCCCGCGTCGGGCTCTGTGCTGACAGCTCAGAGCCTGGAGCCTTCTTTGGATTCTGTATCTCCCTCTCTGTCTATGCCCCTCCCCTGTTCATGCTCTGTCCTCTCTGTCTCAAAAATAAATAAATAAATAAATTTTTTTTAATTGTTTAAAAAGTACAGCTATAAAAGACTAGAATAGCAAATTGTGTCAGATTTCGTATTCCCTGCTAGAAAGTTTCCAATATAGGCTCTGAGAAGCCACTGAAAGTTTCTGAGTAAAAAATACTGGTAAACCTAGCAAAAGCCTTCCTTTTTCTTCATTAATCTATTGGGTTCAATAGCTATAGCTCAAGCAATTATTCTTTCTAAACACTTCAGAGATAAGTAATACGTGTTCTTTGTTATCAAAGAACTTATTCCCACTAAGAAATTCACTGCACATACAAAACAAAAGCCTTAAGGGAGTTGAATAGAGGTGAGATTATACCCGATCTGAGATCAGGGAAGATAATATGGAAAAAATAGAACTTGTAAAACCATCCCATTTCAAGTCATACATGAAGTATCCCAAGCAAAATTTATTGCCAAAGTCAGGGCATAAAAGAAAGGGAAACCCAGTAAGTTCAAGGGAATAGCAGGAGATAATACCACCCAGGGAAATTGGATCACTGGAAAGGACTCTGGATTTCAGAGTAACTTCAGACTTCATTGTGGAGTAATGGAGAGCCACCCCAGTCACTGAAGCTTTATGATTAGAAATGAGATACTATGAGTGGGCTTAAGATTAGCACCTTCTTAAAAGAGCTGCTATGAGGAATAAATGATTTAATACATATAAAGAGGTTAGAATACTGCTAAGCATGTTAGATGAGCTACATTGTATTTTTAAATTTTTATTACAGGAAGTATTTTTCCAAGTTGGCTTTTGCTATTTTTTCTCCAAACTTTAATTCCATTTATACGTGGGAAAATTCTGTTTGTTTATAGAAATATTGTAACTCTCTATACGGCCTTTACACTTGAACTTTTTATAGTTATTTATCTTTTAGAGCTTCTGGATTTTGGACTTGGTTATTAAGGATTCTCTTTCCCAAGATTGTGTAAGTAGGATCTGTTTTTGTTATTTTTATTATTTTGTTATTTTGTTGTTTTTGTATTTGTTTGTGATATATATATATATATATATATATATATATATATATATATATATATATATATATATTTTCCCCCCAAAAGAAGATAGAGTTGTGTCAGTGCCATTATTACATAGCTGGTTTTATTCTCTCCAGATCAATGTAACACTGTTTTCCTTTGTTACTTTCACATAGAGGGGGATAGGTTGAAAGATCTATTCTGTTGATCTAGTATCTATTCTGTGAGTAATATGATATTGATTTCCTTACAGTAGATTCATAGTTCTTTCAAATATCTGGTACAAAAAGTCCTTGTTACTTTTCTTTTCATAATTCCCTTTGCTATGGTTAAACACTTATACTTTTATATGAAATTTAAAATTGCTTTGTCCCATTCCAAAAATAATCATTTTGGGGGATTTTAATTGAAATTGCATTCAATGTCTAGATTAATTTGGGGGGAAATAATATTCTCTAAATATTAAATCTTCTGCTCTGAGAAGATACCTATCTTTCTAGTTCCTTCAGAACTTATTTACTTCAATATTATTATATATAGTTTTTTTTTCTTATGAGTCCTTTTTTCTTACATGAGTCTTGTTAACTATTGTGAGTACATTTTCTTATATTTTTGCATTTCCATTTTCAGATACTTAGTGTAGATAACATATTGATATTGGAAATTGTATATTATAATATTGCTTATTAATTAGGCTAGGCTTAGCTGAGCAGTTCTCTTGCTGAGCTCAGCTACGATCAGACAATGACAGCATTCCCTAGGTGGTTCTGCTTCAGGATGTTGCCTTACCAAAATCTCTTACTAATTATGGAAGACTTTCGGTTGTGTCCTTTTGTCTACTTGTTTTAAACTAGCTGTATTCTAGAGATGCAAACATATCATTAGAAAAGCAAAACTCGGGGCTCCTGGGTGGCTCAGTTAGGTGTCTGACTTCACCTCAGGTCATGATATCACAGTTTGTGAGTTCTGGCCCCGTGTCAAGCTCTGTGCTGACAGCTCACAGCCTGGAACCTGCTTCGGATTCTGTGTCTCCCTCTCTCTCTCTCTCTCTCTCTCTCTCTCTCTCTCTCTCTCTGCATCTGCCCTGCTCTCTCTCTCTGTCTCTCTCTGTCTCTCTCTGTCTCTCTCTCTGTCTCTCAAAAATAAACATCAGGTAAAAAAAAAAAAGCAAAGCAAAACCCTTTCCTATTACAATGTTTATTCCGATTTTTAATTTCTGGCGTGCTGAATTCATTGATAGCTCCCAAATAATCTTAAAATGGAGTTCGAGCCCACCTCTTTCTGCACCTTGATTTTAGTTACATGCTTCTAGTGTTGGAGTATTCAAAATAATACCTGTGACTGATATAGTAAGTAATTTTTACCACACTTTTAAAAATGTACTCCTGCTGTTTTTCTTAGAGATTTTATAAGAAATGGTTATTTTTATATCACTTGCTTTTTCAGTATTTATTCATCTTATCATGTAATTTTAGTTTGTTGTGAGAACGTTTTGTTATATTTCATAATATTGAACCACTCCTGCATTACTGAATTAAGTCTGCTGGCTTATAATACCATTGCTATGGGTTGAGTTGTGTCCCGAAAAGAGATTTTAATTTTTTTTAATGTTTTATTTATTTTTGAGACAGAGCATGAATGGGGGAGGGGCAGAGAGAGAGGGAGACACAGAATTGGAAGCAGGCTCCAGGCTCTGAGCCATCAGCCCAGAGCCCAACGCGGGACTTGAACTCACGGACCGCAAGATCGTGACCTGAGCTGAAGTCGGACGTTTAACTGACTGAGCAACCCAGGCGCCCCCCGAAAAGAGATTTTAAAGTCCCAATTCCAATACCTGTGAAAAAGGGTCTTTGTAGATGCAGTCAAGTTAAGATGAGATCCTTAGGCGGGACCTCAAGCCACTCTGACCGATGCCCTTAGAAAAAGAAGACTAGAGACAGACCTGTGCACACAGGAAGACCTGCATGAAGGTGGAGGTTAGATTGGAATGCTGTGTCTCCAAGTCAAGGACAGCCAAGGACTGTGACCGGAAGCTGTTCCCTGGAGGCTCCAGAAAGAGTGCAGCCCCACCAGTTCCTTGATTTCTAGCCTCCAGAATCCATTTCTGTTAGGCAATGTTATACAGTTGTGGTACCTTGTTGAGGCAACCATAGGAAACTAATATAATCATCATTTGATTCACTGCTGGATTCTACTTGCTAATACTTTACTAATAATGATTGAGACGTAAAGTATAATGCCTTTAGATAAAGTTTGTCTGTATTTATTTTACCTATCATATATGATTTTGATGTTAAAGGTATCCCAATATTTACAGTTAGAGAGATTTCCATCTGTGTCTGTGGTCTGAGAAAGTTTAACATTAGAATTACTTTTTCCTTCAAAGTGCACTGGACCTGTGGCACATCATATTCCTTTAAATTTTCAAATTTGTTTCCCGAATTTCCGTATGGCTTTTCACTCCCACTTTTGTATTATGGTTCCTTTTCCATTATTAGCCTATTCTTGTTCACTCTCTGTTTTACAGCTTTTTCCTTAGTGGGGGTGGGGGGCGGTAGGGGTTATGAGAGAGTTGGAGGGCACCCCTAAACAGAGAAATGGATTTGTAGTGTCCACAGGGTCACGGCCACTGAGGGAGGCTTAGGATAATGGGAAGGAGAAATTACAAGTCACAGGGTCCCCTGAGTCACATGGTTCTAGGGCCCCCATTGCTGATCAGGAATAATAGCGCTGTTTATCAGCGATCTATCACTGTGTAAAAACCACACCAAAATTTAGAAATGCAGCAATAGCCATGTCTTTCGTTTATGATTCGGTGAGTTGGCAAATTAGGCTGGTGTGGTTGGTTTTTCTACTGCAGTCTGCTGGGTTCACACGTGTGACTGCAGTCAGCTAGGCCCCCACTGCTTCTGCAATGTGTCTGGTGATAAGCTGGGGTAACCAAGAGGATTGTACTGTACAACTTGGGCTCAGCCCCATGGTGGCTCAGGACACTAGAGGGAAGCCCCGTTCTACAGGCTTTCCAAGCCTCCCTTCATGTCGCGTTTGCTAATACTCCACCTCCGAAGCACATCACTAAGGACAGCTCAAACAGCGGCGGAACACTGTCAACAGGCTTAAATAAAAGGAAGGGAAACAGTCGCTTGTTTGCAATCAACCACATGGGAGCCCTTTAAAGCATAGAGGGTCAGTTGGAAGGCCTGGGAGATTTTTATCTTGGGCCAAGAATACAAACAGCCAGGATCTGTTAGGGTCTGGATGGAGAGGACTGAAAGCTGGCGGAGGGGAGAGAGTGACTGTCTCCTAATCCAACAGGGAAGAGGCAGTGGCTGAAGAGGCAAGCACCCTCGTTATTCTCACATAGCCGTTGCTAATTATGGAGTTCTTGAACCTCTAGGAAAATTAGAAGGACGAGGACTACTTTCTCTGTTTAATTAACTTAGTTCTTGCCTGAGTTGTTTAAAAAGGCAGGAATATTGGAAGAGTGGAGAGGCATCCTGCTTTTTCAATTAACTCACCTTTCTGTACCCTAGATAAAAGGCCAGGTGCTTTCTGGCAGTCTTGGCTTACTCGGGAGGGACCACACACTGGAGTTATCTTGAAAATGTGGCATGTTGGGGCGCCTGGGTGGCGCAGTCGGTTAAGCGTCCGACTTCAGCCAGGTCACGATCTCGCAGTCCGTGAGTTCGAGCCCCGCATCAGGCTCTGGGCCGATGGCTCAGAACCTGGAGCCTGTTTCCGATTCTGTGTCTCCCTCTCTCTCTGCCCCTCCCCCGTTCATGCTCTGTCTCTCTCTGTCCCAAAAATAAATAAACGTTGAAAAAAAAAAATTTAAAAAAAAAAAAAAAAGAAAATGTGGCATGCCAGGCCATAAGGAAGGTCACGGCAAGGCCAATGTAGTCTATGGGTTGGCATAGGAATGAAGCCAGGACTTTTTAGAAATACAAAAAAAAATGTCCTGGAGGTATAACCAGACTTGGGGCTCCTATATTAGGATTTTTCTCAAGTCTTTTTCTTGAAACGTGTATCTCCTTTTATAACTTGAAAAACAACCATAAGAACCAGCTTGTTTGAGTTTAGCCTGAAAATTAGCCATTATCATTGGCCTCAGAAACACAAGACCACAAGAATTTTTTTTTAATTTTTTTAACATTTATTTATATTTAAAGGACAGAGCGACAGAGCATGAGCAGGGGAGGGGCAGAGAGAGAGGGAGACACAGAATCTGTGGCAGGCTCCAGGCTCTGAGCTGTCAGCACAGAGCCCGACGCGGGACTGGAACTCACGGACCCCGAGATCATGACCTGAGCTGAAGTCGGACGCTTACCCCCCTGAGCCACCCAGGTTCCCCGATGGCCACAGAATTTTTAAGTGATTAAGTTCTTTAGGGAACACTGCTTTAAAAAATATTGTTCTCTTGAGAAAAGCACAAATTGTGTAAACTTTAAGGACTTCATATAGGTGTATGAATATTTTTACGTGGATTGGACTTTATTTCAGGTAGCTCCTCCACCCCTACTGTGACCAGATGCTTCTGATGAAGACTGCCAATCAGTAGTTTGCCCCAGTGCCTCAGGGAGGGAACCTAAGTGATGCCCATCATAGTCTCCAATCACTTTAGCCATAGTAGATGGTTCAAGGAAGAGACGCATTTCAGGGAGAAAGATTCTCCATCCGTGTCTTCTCAAGTTATAAGAATGAACCTAGAGATTTCAGACCATGTCCTTCTGAGGTCTTGTAGGGAAGCCAGTCTGTGACCATGAGGCCAACCGGGCAGAAGCAGCAGGTGTGGGAAACACCAAGAAAGCACGTATGTTGTTTGAATACTTGGATCAGGGGTTCTTCTATCTAGATCTATCCCCACCTGTGCCGGGGTCTGGTTTCTGGTTAGATACAACACTAAATATCCATCCCCCCCCTCCATTTTGCAGAACCAGCTCGAGTTACCACTCTGAGTAATACAATGTAGTGCCAAGATGCTTTAAAATGGGTGTGTGGGGGGGGCGGGGGGAACTATACGTTTTTACTTTCTGAAGGAGTAATTTACTGTCTTGAAGTCAATTTCCATTTAATTGGTGTTTTTCCTTTCTGAATTGAAAAATAGCTTCTGCATTTTACGTTAGGGTCTGTAGGAGAGCCACATGGACACCGGACCTGGTAAAGATGTCAAAATCTGCTAAAAAATCTGAAGCTGAAGAGAACTTTCAGTGGAATGCCTGGCTTCCAAGAAGCTTGTTTACTGTTACTTTATCTGCCCTTGCATAAGGCTCAGAAAAACGTAATGCTCTCTCAGTGGGAGTTTACCTCTGTACAGGAATTGGTTTCATTTTGCAGGACGGTCTCTGGGAGACTCTTCCCCCCTGGAGACACATTAAGAAGATGAGACAGTTAAAGTCTGCCAAAGGCCCAGATGACACCTACTAGAATTTCAAAGAGGCAGTCATGGCATTTCCTCAAATATTCTGAATGAGTGCCTTTCATTTGCTTTATTGTTTGTCAAACAAATTTATATAGGTTTTGTTGGGCTTGGTTTTTAAATAAATGGCATATTCATACTGGGAAATTTTGAAATGTTCTTACCTGATATGATTAACTGCGTCTTAGTGCCTTACATTATTTTGTGCTCTTAAGTCTATGTGGCTATATGTTTTATTTTTTTAATGGTTGTGCAAATACAATTGGTTCTGTACAGCGTATACGTATAACGTGTTTTATTCCACTAAAAAATAAGTGGTTTTTCACTAAAACTGAAGTGCCTGAAAATCTTTGTGCTTTCTGTTATTGTTTTTGTTTGAACAAGACTGGGGCTATACCAAAACTAGCTGGGAAATCGTTTTAATAACGTTGGGTGTGTAGATATGGCACTATAATTAGAATATTATAATCAGGAGCACCGACCAGTGATCCACCTGTCTCTGGGCTACTATGATTGATTCCTGCAGTCTCAGGTTTCATGTGACGATTGCATGGGCCTCTCATTACTGTGTCTTAGAAGTTTCTGGATACAAGCTACCCATTTGTAAATTCAGTGGCTTTTTCATATCAGTTTCATTCTGTTTTGCTACATTCTTGACTGGCTTTGGGGAAGGAGAGAAAATATTAAATTGGGATAATAGAAGTACAGGTAATAATAGGTGTCCCCATCTACCCAAAGGCCACTGAGAAATTAGAATTCGATGAAAATATTAAACAGGAAAACACTCAGGTGTGAAAATAATATATTTGTCACTGGTCTGAGCTACTATTTCCAAAAGATAAGTCTTTCTACCTTAATCATTCTCTTGCATCCCCAAGGAACAAGCAGTTTATTTTGGACCCGTTTTCCCAGGGGGGAGAAAGATCTTTAACCCATTTCTTACGAAATGAAACAAAGACGCTCAGAAGGATATTGGCGCAGACTTGGAGGCAGGGTAGAAGGGTGTTGTCTGTATCACTCTGCCACCACAGGGTACGTTCTGCCAACGGGGTGGCTGGTTAGGGTTCATAGAGAGACTGCTGTCTATTACTGGGCAGAGGAGAGAGAATTAGCATTAGCACTTCCTACAGCAAGGAACTGCGCAAGGCACAAGGAGGAAAGGAAATAGATGTAAATAGTAAAGCTCAGACAGAGGCAATGAAAGACCCAGAAGTCAGGCCGGGAAAGAAGGCGTGAGAAAACATTGTAGACAAACCTCTAAGGCCAGTATTTGTCTAGATTTTCTCTCTCAGTATCAGTCTTTGGGTGAATAAATTTACTTATGATGCTAAAAGATTTGTACCTCTGAATTCTTAGGTGCTTCAGAAGGGGAATGGATGAACATGATTTTTTTAGGAAGCTTGTGCAGTCTCAGATGATACAGAGTTGTACTTATTAGAACCAATCCTAATACTCCCCTCCCCCCCCCCCGAAGATCCTGCTTGCTCAGCAGTTCAAAGATGTCAGGGTCCATTATCTCTGCTGTTCACCTGGTGTTGCCTCATGGTCATGGTGTGGTTGCCAAGCTTCATCCATTACTTCTGCATTCAGAGCCGAAAGAAGGGGGGCAGTCTTTCTAAGTGAGTATATGCAGAAAACTCAGTGAATTTGGGAAAGTTTAAAGGAAAGAAAAAGCTTTCCTGGAACTCACCTTATCCAACAGTTTCACTTATGGTTACTGGCCAGAATTAGGTCCTATTGCCAGCCCTAGCTATAAGTAAGGCTGGGAACGTGGGGAACCTGAATGTCATGATTCTCACAGCCCCCTGAGAAAGAAAGCACTGTCTCAAGTGGAAATCTGCTAAGGTGTATTTGATCCAATATGTTTATCATATAACATCATATACTCACATACATATTATATGGATACATTTATCCTAAGGTAGGATGTCTCAAAAAAATCAACATCTGTATGATGACTAGCTTTGGTCCATTTTCTTCCAATATCAAAGTTAGAACATTTGTGGGAAATATATATGGCTCCCTAAACGTGGGACAGGTAAACTTTTTCTTGAACAGCTATATAGTAAATATTTTAAGATTTACAGTCACACTGCTGTGTTGTAGTGTGAAAGAACTGTTTTTCATGAGTGGTTGTTGAATTATTGAAATTCCCTTTTAGTATCAATGGAGAAGATCAGAATACTTTTTAAGATCCATTAAAATGATGAATTCTATAATGGATTTCCTATATTTCAAACATCTTTAAATTCCTGGAATATAGCCCACATATTCATGTTATATATTTTATGTGCTGTTGAATTGTTTGCTAACAATCTATTTGAGATTTTTGTATCAACCACAGGTGAAATAGGTCTGTATTCCTTTTATGTGTTTTCTTTATCAGTTTTAGGAATCAGCTATTTTGTTTTTGTTAAGTAGGCTCCACTCCCAACGCTCAGCCCCGAGACTGAGTCTCATACTCTACTGACTGAGCCAGCCAGATGCCCCAGAAATGAGTTTTAATGGGATAGACGGGGACTGATTCTGAGAGATGATTGTAAAATATTACAAAGCATCAAGTTCTTTTTTCCCTTCTCTTTGATGAGATGACATCCTCTATGAGCTAAATGGGAGAGATACATGCGCCTTTCCCCTGGTTACCAACAAGGGGAATGTTATGCCAACAAAACAAGCTACAGTTTTGGAGGACAGAGCAACCTATCTCTCCCAGGTCCCAGATGGGCCACCCAGAGGAATGCTAATAAGAGAGGCATGTCTCCCAAAACACGTGAAATATGATGTCAAAGTCTACAATGGATTTATGCACATTTCCATTCTAATGTGAAAATCTATCCAACGTCTTCTGCTCAGTCTACAGTTCCAAGGGTTTGATGTTGGCCCTGCTCTTCTGATATGCTGTGATCATTGGACCACGTTCCTTTCTTGGGACAGGGGACTGTGAAGGAAATACTCCCAGGTGTTAACATGACAAAGAATAAAATCGAGATACCAGGATCGAGGAATTAGAGCCATGTTGCAAATATACATAAAGTAGCTCCTTTTTCTTAAATTAGCATGTCCACTAAACTATGATTGCTTTCTTGTGGGCATATTATTTTGCAGCTAAGGGTTCACTTAAGATAAGGACTAATGAAATACATAGCATGTTAAAACTCAGTATGTTTTGATCATGCATGTTTTCATCTTCAATGACTTAAAAATATTAGTTCCACGTATTTTACAAACGATGTTTGTTCCTTTTCTCACGCCAAGCTGTTTTCATGAAATACCTAGTTTAAAAGCTAAGTTTACAATAATTGACTCATTATCTTTTTTGCCACAGAGACAACATGAAACTTTATTGTTTGTATATCGCTCTTTTTTCAGTTGTGCATAAAGATAATGTCATAATCACAGTCTGTAGGACCGCCTTGTAATAATCGACAATATTCAATAAGTGTTCAATTTCAAGTTGGTTATGGGGTAATAAAATCAATGAGGTGCTTTGATTGAACAAACACAAGAAAGTAGAGAGGAAGATAGATTTACCAGATGCCTCCCGCCCTCACGGAGACACGTGTTACTTGCCAAAACTCAAGCAGCAGGGATATCCCACTGGCCAGCAAGTTTTCATCAAAAGAACTTTCTCATAAGAGAGCTGACACAAAGTATTATCTTAAAGGGTACAAAACCTCTGTCTTCACAGAAGCTCACCAGGGGAAAGACGGTGGAATGGGGTCTATTGCTACAGACTATCAGTTAATGTTACTTTTTGTAGTAGAAGACAAGGAGGGGTGGGGGGGAGGATCTGGTTAA
This sequence comes from Prionailurus bengalensis, assembly GCF_016509475.1. Lineage (NCBI taxonomy): Eukaryota > Metazoa > Chordata > Mammalia > Carnivora > Felidae > Prionailurus > Prionailurus bengalensis. The sequence goes on from NC_057344.1 coordinate 22,639,924, forward strand.
TTTCATGAACCCAATGAAATTGGTTATTTTTAAGCAAGTTTTAGAGAGGCTTTCTAGGGAGTGTTTCCTTCTGACATTAATGAAGGTTTTAAACAGAGCATTGTTTATATATATATATATATGTATATATATATATGTATATATATATATATATACACACACACACACGTATATAATATATATACATGTACATATATATACATGTACACAATATATATACATGTATATAGTATATATACATGTACATATATAATATATACATGTACATTATATATATACATGTATATAATATATGTATATAATGTGTATGATATAAGTATATTATATATATATAGTATTATTCTCTAAGATACAAGATTTTTTTAAGTAATGAAAATCATGTTCCTATAGATTAATAGCTCCTTTCCTCCCTTAATTCTAAGGGTACTTGACTCCATCCCAGAAACCCAAATAGGCGGGCACATCCTAAGCCTTGTTGTCACCCAGAAAGGACTTGCAGACATGACTGTCCTAGCCTCTGTCCTTCCAGCCCTTCCCCCACCCCCCACACTTCCTTCCACTGCGGCTAGTCTTCCGTTTTATTTTATTTTATTTCTTAAATGTTTATCTATTTTGAGAGAGCACGCAAGTGGGGAGAGGGGCAGAGAGAGAGGAGAGAGAAAATCCCAAGCAGGCTCCGAGCTGTTAGTGCAGAGCCTGACATGGAGCTTGGTCCCACCAACTGTGAGATCATGACCTGAGCCACAATCAAGAGTCAGACACTTATTTACTGAGCCACCCAGGTACCTATTCTTCCATTTTAATTAGACTTTACATTTCTTGACCCTTCTATTGTCACCCTCTTATTTCTCTTTTAGCTTCGCTTCCTTCCTAAGCCATGTGATCCATCCATCACGTCCACTACACCCTTCTCAATGTGCCCATTTCCCTGGTTTTCTGCTGTCTTCATCAAACCTGGCCCTGAGAAACGCTCCAACCCAAGATCAATTCAATCTGCCTTCTGTGCATTCCACCTGGTCTTTTAGCACAGCTGGAGAATTGTACAATCACAAGATTTGGCATCCTTGGAGCCAACAAGGCAAGCTTCGGTTAGGCTCTCCCCGCTACCTGTCAGCCCTAGATTTCCCTACTCAACAGCCTTTCCAAAGTGGCTGTTTCAAAACTTGTCTCCTCTTTTCAGGCATCCTACCCTTATCACCACTTCCCATTCCCTGCCGCTTTACCATTCAGTTACTCTGATCCACAGCAATCTCTCTCTCCTTCTCTCTCAGGATAATGGAAGAAACCATCTAATTCCTGCTCTTGTGTTCTGGATCCCGTATTTTCCCTACCTCCTCAGAAAATTCATTATACTTCCTCCCATGTTTTTATTTTGTATATGTTTATTTATTTTTGAGAGAGAGAGAACACAGGCAGGTAGGCACAGAGAGAGAGGGAGAGAGAGAGAATCCCAAGCAGGCTCCGTGCTTGTCAGCACAGAGCCTGATGTGGAGCTTGAACTCACGAACTGCGAGATCATGACCTGAGCTGAAATTGAGAGCCGGAGGCTCAACCGAATGAGCCACCCAGGCGCCCCCCTCCCATGTTTTAAAAACACTCCCTATTTCCTCCTTCCCAAATATCTTCAGGCCTCTCTAGTCTTAAAAATTGCGTGACCTGATGCACACCTCAGGTATATCTCTCTTCTCCCCCTCCCTTCTCCACGTCCCTGCCCCCCCCCCAAGGCATGCCTTCTTTTGCATCCACCTATTTTCCTTGACAAGGAAAGTATTGATTGTCTTGTTGCAAAATCCACAAATCCTAAGAGCAACCTCTGGTACTTTTCCTTTTTATTTATTTAGAGTATTTCATCGCTCAACTCGTCTTAAAATTCTTCATTTTGCTTCTGTAAATCTACACTTTCATAGTTTTCTTCTTATATCCTGGGTCATTCCTTTTCAATCTGATTTCTGATGATTCTTCCTCCGTAGGTGCTTTAAGTGTGTGTGTGTGTGTGTGTGTGTGTGTGTGTGTGTGCACGTGAGCATGTTAGAGTTCTGCCTCTTGCCATCAAGGCTTCTTTGTCATTCTAGCTGAGTTATGCATTCCACTGCTATGTTTGTAGTTAACATTGACATGGTATTGACTTTTTTTTTTTAATTTTTTTTTTCAACGTTTATTTATTTTTGGGACAGAGAGAGACAGAGCATGAACGGGGGAGGGGCAGAGAGAGAAGGAGACAGAGAATCGGAAACAGGCTCCAGGCTCTGAGCCATTAGCCCAGAGCCTGACGCGGGGCTCGAACTCACGGACCACGAGATCGTAACCTGGCTGAAGTCGGACGCTTAACCGACTGCGCCACCCAGCCGCCCCAATTGACTTTCTTATTTCTAGGTCTTCAACTCAGATTTCTCCTGAATTTCAGATCAATATATTCAAATATTTACTGAATATTTGTCATTATATAGATAGCTCAGTTGCCAAAATTGAGGCCAGTTTTCCATTCACTCCCCAAATTGCTGTTCCTTCTGTGGATCTCTCTTATAGAAAGATACCAGCATCCCACCCCAATAGCCCAAGCCAGAAACCCTGGAGTAATCTGTGATGTTTCCCATCTATCACTGTATGTAATTTATCGCCATAACCTGTTGATATCTTCTAGAAATGTCTTGATTTTGTCCATTTTTCATTATATCCTTCCCTTCTTTGGCATAGATCCTAATCTTTTTCCATCTATAGTACAAGAACTTTCTAACTGGTCCCTGGCCTTTGGCCATGTCTCCTGTCAATCTTACTATTTCTAAAATTTAAATAGATTCAGAACTGTTCGCTGATTCTCTGCCGCTATTGGAAAAAGCATCCAAGTTTTCTAGAATGTAAGGAATTTGCTAAGCCATCTGCAGTTACCAAATATGCCATCTCTTTGTATTTCTTTCTTTGCCTTCAAGCCCCTGACATGCTACTTCCTCTGCCTGTCAGAAACTACAACAAATTGGCTTAATCATTTGCCTTCATTTAGCATTTCATTCAGATGTCATTTCTTTTAGGAAGACTTTTCTGATCTCCCCAAAGTTAGGCTAGATGGCCCTTCTACTGCACCACACGCTACCATGGTATTTTCAAAGGGGAACATTGTCTTTAACATATAATATGCAGTTTCTCCGAGTTCCCATATGCCAAAATATCCCACGAATATCTCTGCCTTAGTTTTCCCCTCCTCCAGTCAAAGAGAGTGAGATGTCTTTCTTTCCTCCAGTTGAAAGCTAATTGTTCACCTACTGCTCTGGACTCCATTCTCTCGTGCTTCTTGCCACTTGGATCCACCAGTATTCCTGTACCTCATAAATTCATACAGACTGAGAAATACCAGAACTTTCACTCTACTGGTTGCCTCTCTCAGGTATGTGCTCTGTTAAAGTCTCTTCCTTCCTTAAACCTCTCTTTTTACCTTGCTCGTGAGTTGCATCCCCTTGCCTTCCTGTCTTGCAGGAGCATATAAGATTCTTTGCATCATTTCCTCACCTGATTTTACTCCCCAACCCACTATTGGAACTTTATATGCTTATTTGCATTCTAATTTCACCACGGACTTCCTGGTGGCCAACCACAATGTACGTTGCTTGCCCTTTTCCTGCTCAATCTGTCTAATGTATTTGACACTCTTGGTCAGTCTTACATTTTCCATATTCTTTCTTCCTTCAGAATCCATAACAACCTAATATCTTGATTTTTATTCCCACATCTCAGCTCACTGTTTCGCTGTCCCATTTTCAGGCTTCTCTTCTGACTGACGTTTAAGAGTCGTCCCCGAGTGTCCCATTGTTGGCCCTCTTCTGGTCCATTCTCTCTCTGAGCGTGATCTCATTGTGTCACCTCCCGCTTGTGGTTCCCATAGCCAACACCTCTTTACTGAATTCCAAAACATATATCCATATTCTTTCTAGAAGTCATATATTTTTTGATGACCCTCACCATCATCAATTCAACTTCTGTACTACTGAATTCATTAGTATCCCTTGTCGCCCCACAATAGATTGTCTAAAATTTTCTGCTTCAGTGAGCTTTACATGCTTAGACACTGAAAGAAAGGAAAACAAAACCTGAAATTAATTTTGGCTTTTGCTTCTCTTTCATGATCCCTTCACTTACCTCAGAAACCAAATCCACTTTGCCAAGGTTCTCAATATTCTTCAAAGATCCCTCTGCATTCTCCTTGCTGCCGCTTTGTCCACACCCTCTTGATTTTTGAGAAATACTGCGATATCTGACTACCTTCACTCCTTGCTTCCAGTTTCACTACTTGGAATCCATTATTCACTCTTCTGTCATTGTAGTTTTTCTAGAGCATAAATCTAAGGAAGGCATATTCTTTCTATGCACTAGAACGTGTTAAGGCTAAAAGCCAGCGTGCAAGGCCATTCATGATCTAGTCTGACCACACACGTCTCAGAATTCACATTTCTCCACACTCTCTCATTTTTCTTCTTCAACATACTGCTCCACCTCTCAAAAGATTCCTTGTCAACCACACCAAACTTCTTACTGACCCCTAAAGAGATGATGCTGGTTTTTGTTCACATAGTTTGCTTATGCAGTTTCCTGTGATTGGTTGGTCCTTCCACCATTTTTAATCTGTCAAAGTAGAGATTCACTGGTGCCTTTTCCAAGTCACTTCACTGACTCCTTCAGCAGCATTAGGTGACATCCCATGTTCTTTTATAGTACTCTGTGCACATTTCTAACATAAAATTTACAATAAATTTTATTGTCACTTCCTATCTGCCAAAAGGCTAGGAGTTTCTTAAAATCAGAGGCTTTGCTTTTTGACTCAGTGTTTGTATCAAATACCATGTTAGGTACATAATAGGTACTCATAAATGCTTCCTCAATGAAAGCAGACTTGTTCAAACCAGCGAATCTATTGAACTATCCATATTGAGTAGAAAATGGGAAAGGAACAAAGATATTGACATTGTACTTGAGTCATTTTTTCCCTTTTCTCTGGAGAAATCCAAGAATAACATAAGAAAAGTGCCACTAGTGTATTTGGGATAACTTATTTTTTCAGCAATCTTTCACAGGCCATTTAGAGTTTGAGATGTAACCTAACCAATCCATAGGGGATGTCGCGGGAACGAGCCTGAAAACAAATAGCCTAAAAAATGTAGCATTATCTTAATCCACTGGCTTTCTCATTTCTTATGGACATATTGATTCATTCATGATTTATTCATTATTGAGCCCTCACTGTGTGCCAGACGCCGTGGTAAAGGCCAGGGTCACGAAGATGAGTAAGACTTGGCCTCTGACCTAAAGACACTCATATTAGCAGAGAGTGCGCTTGTAAAACAAGTATTTTTAAAAAAAAACAACTCTGAATTAATAGAGACATATCCTCATTTTTATGAAAGTGCAGAGAAGGAGACACTCAATGAGAGGAGCAAGACCTAGGAGCGATTCACTTTTCAGGACGTTGCCATGAGGGAAATGATCCTCGAGTACTGGAGCGCGGTTGCCTGAAACATCACTCCTTTTACTTTCCTTAAACCACATCCCTGGGGCGCCTGGGTGGCGCAGTCAGTTAAGCGGCCAACTTCAGCCAGGTCACGATCTCGCGGTCCGTGAGTTCGAGCCCCGCGTCAGGCTCTGGGCTAATGGCTTGGAGCCTGGAGCCTGTTTCCGATTCTGTGTCTCCCTCTCTCTCTGCCCCTCCCCCGTTCATGCTCTGTCTCTCTCTGTCCCAAAAATAAATAAACGTTGAAAAAAAAAATTTAAAAAAAAAAACACATCCCTTCATTTCTTCCACCTACTGTTAGAGACCTGTAAGCTTCTCTTACCCACACCTTATCTTCAATTCACTTTTATAATCATGTTTACATACTTGCAATTTTGTTAATTTTGTGTTTCCTTAATTAGATTTTAAAACACCTTAAATACAGGAGCATATTTTCATAATCCTAATACTAAAGTAGGTCGCCGCGGGTGCTTAATAAATACTTATTAGTGCTCTGGCTTAATGTCCTTAGCATCGTTAAATTGGAAGAATTGGTTTCTATGTTTGATAATTTTCACTTTTTTTATTAATTTATGAAATGGTAAATTACATTGTTTCAAATGTTCTCCAATTCATTTTCTTCCTTTTGAGACATAATTACTCATTATAAATTATTTATCTCTCCCTTCCTAATTTCAGTCATTTAAAGTTACAGTATATAAATAGCATCACCAAACATAGCTTGCTAATTTGTTTCACACGTCAAGGTAGTAGGAAATTGCATAAAGCTTTCCTAAATCCTCACAGAATAGACGGTTGGAGACAGTGTGGACAGAATAGACACTATATAGAATAGACTGTTCTGTTATAAAGCCCCTCACTTTGCTACCCTCCCCCCACCACAGTTTAGTAGAAATGATGAATAAGCTGACAGAGGATACCAGAGAGCATAATATTATCTAGGAACTGGGTAATTAGATCAGAAAGAGCCAGTCCAGACTCTACCACTCGCTGGCACAGGAGCTTGAGAAAGTTACACAAATCTTCTGAATCTCAATTTTGTTATCTATAAAGTAAGATAAATATGAGGGTCAATAAACTAATGAGAGTGTGGCATTTAGCAAAGTGCCTGGGCAGAAACATACAAATGGCTCAGTTGCCACTATTAATCACGTTACTTACGAGCTTAGGTTTTAATACAGCATAGAAATTGGTGTGGAGGAAAATGTGGAATGAAAGAGGCTGCCTCCCTAGCAGCACATATGCTCCTTACTTCATCATAAAATTCTACCTTCACAATCAGAGCAAGGTGATTTTCGTTCTGCAGAAGAAAAAGGAAACTTCTGCTGCAAAATTGGTTGGGCAACATTACAAAGGTAGCCACTCTCACCTAAAGCAAGTAAAAGTGTTCTAAAATGTTTTTTGTTCACTTTACCAGTTTCTCTTCTAAGGACAGTGCAGTGCGACATATGCATTTATATGTGTGTGAGTGTGTATATATCACATTAAAGTCAGAACTTCAGGTGCCAGTCAAATTGCCACATCATTACTTCTGAAGAAATAACTGCAGTTATAAAACAGCAACTAGAAATACATGACAGATTACAAAAAAAAAAATAAAGGAAAGAAAGAAAGAAATGTCTGACATATTACAAAAGCTAGGTTTAAAGAAGATACTTTGCAAAGACGCTTTTTCTATGTGAAGTCAAACTATCAAGTCACAAGTCACATAACAACCTGTGAATGAATCTTTCACCCAGCTTTAACAGCACATTTGACACAAATCAGACAAAACAAAACAAAACAAAAGACACCACGTCAACAGATCAGCTCTATACTTTTAAAATGTTTATAGTAATAATACCTTTATGGATTCTATCATTTTATTAGTAAGGGGAAAATATAGAAAATCAATTTTAATTTCTTTTTAAAATCACTTTGTGTATTGGAATAAATCCCAATTCTGTGGCTATCTGGAGAACTCATTAAAAATGAGATGTGGATTTGCAGCCTCAGACAAAGTGATTCTGGTTCTTTTTAATCTTTCTAGGGTTAAAATAAAAATATATAGACTTTCCCTTGTATGTTTTCTCTAGAGAAATTACCTTTTAAGTTCTTAAAGACCATGGTTTCCTTTCATACTTTTAAACTTTAAAAAATATTTGTATAACCTTATTTAAAGGTTTGCCCGACACATTCGCTAGATCTTTAGAGATTTCTCATATCTAGACCATTCCATACTTAGACTGCAATGTATATACTTTCTTCTCAGAGGTCATTCAAACTTTTATATAACAAAGTTTTATTTATCTGTTAGGATCAAAGGGTTGTCAGAAGCTGACAAATTTTTCATATACTTCTAAGAAAAAATATAATTATGCAAATTTCTTCTATTGTTTTGTCAGCTGTTTTAACTACATATTAGCTCATCTTTACATTTGTTAATGTGAAAGAAAAGGTAAGCATTTAACTTCAATAAAGATAATTTATATCAGTTAAAGTTTTACTTTTCAGAGAGAGTACATTTAACTCCATGAGTATTTGGGTTATTACTGTCAAGAGGTTAATGACATTCTCTGTCCTTAAGTTTTCACTACAGAATTCCCAAATGCTTCATCCCCAAATTCCAAAGTTATATTTATTAATAGTAATTAATGATGATTGGGGTTCCAGCTTTCATCTAGTGGGTATAAAAGTACAGTTGTTCTCCAGAGCCAGTACGCCTTCTAACCAGCATTTATCAGGTATTTCTTCAGCATTTCTGTGAAAGAGAATTCCAGGCTTCATGTAGGATGGGTGGAGGAGAAGGAGGAGGATTAAGTAAGGATAACCACAGTCAGACTCTCTAGGGTCCCAACCACTCTGATTTTGTCCTCAGACTCGAATACACAACTTAGAAAAACAAAGAGAATTAACCTGACTCCTCAATCTTTAGCAAGCATCTACTTTTATGGGAGCGGTGCCCCACACTCGATTTGCTTCCGTACTCAAATGGTTTACCAAAGTATTCCTTCCCACTCTAGGTGGAGTGCTTCGACCAAAGCCCTGGCAAACACATGTTCTCCTGTCTCAGTTTCCAGTGAGGTTGTGGTCCATCAACAATGCCTTAGTGGCACTTACAAAATGCTACCATGAAAACTACTACTCAGCCAGGGCGCCCTTTAATCCACTCTAGCTACGTTACCTGTTGACTTCCACCGCACCACCTTCTTCTTGACTGACGGTCTGTTTTGGGCTCCCCCCAACCAATTTCCGTTCCTAAGTTATAAATGCATTATTGTATTGACCTACTTTTACTTCTAAACACAAATGTAGGCAGATCCCCCTAAGTACAAAGATCTGAGTTCTACTCTGCTTTCTATCCCCTTTACTAAAGTTCATCCATGTTTATTTCCTTGCTTGTTATCAGCCCTTCCTTTGGGTTCTGAAGCTCCAGACCTAATACCCCTTTCTCTGCTGGAGTTTCACCCTTGCCTCCTCAGGAATGACTCAAGTTGCATATGTCAGAATAAATAAATTCACAAATTTTCTTCCCAAACCTGCTTCTTGTTTCACTATGTTGCTGTAAATGGAACCAACATCTCCAACAGGCTCAGCCCAGGGCCATCTCATCCCCCTCCCATTCTTGAACCTTCCTCATCCTATCCATGCCTAAATTACTTCCTCCCATGTCATTTCCTCTGACACTTCTCTGGTTCAGGACTTCTGTAATTTCTTACTCACAGCTATTGTTGTCTGAATGTCTTCCTTCTTTTCATCTCTTCCCTCCTTTAATGTCCCCCAAACTGCTGCCCAAATACTCTTCCCCAAAGTACAGCTCTTCCTATGACTCCTTATTGTCTATCAATTGAATTCTAAGTCCCACATCACTGATATCTAACACTTCCTTGGTGTGGTTTTACCTGTATTTACCACTACTGGTCAAGACACAGCTTTGGACTGAACTCAGCTTTGAGACATTTCCCCGGACACACACTGCACTTCCCCTGCCCCCAGGAGAGATCCTTTTGTTCACACCAAGCCCGTAGCATGAATGCCTTTCCCCAGAGTTGATACCATGTTGCCTCGAGGCATTTTTTGATGATCCTTTCTACCTAGCTCCACCGCAACCATTCAGTTATTCTTGCGACCTGACCACGTCAGAGTTCTTTACATTTTGAAATTCTTCGTGAGTACTTGATTATTCTCCAGCCTATAACATTCAGCATCCAGGGTCATGCGTGAGATTCTTTTGGTTCATTTGTTTGTTTTTTAGTAACCATATATTTCCAATATGAAAAAAAGCTTGAAAAAAATGAAAATGTGTATTTGCATTTCTTCTTTGCACTAGGCATTGTCTTTGGTACAGTAAGACATTGTATCTCCACTGTTTGCACTCTCAAACCAGTTTTAATACAATAGTTTACAGATAATTATACTAATGTTGAAAATTTATCATCCAGAATTCATTTTCTACAAATAAGCTCCATTTTGCCAATTTAATTTGTTAATTGTTGCAAATTCCTCAGACTACTTACAGTCTTAGTATCTTGCTAAAATTATTTATTTTTTTTTTTGTTGAATTTTTATTTGACCATTGTTACATTAGCTTCAGGTGTGCAACATAGTAATTTAGCAACCCTATATGTTATGCTCTGCTTGCCACAAGCATCACCACACAATGCTATTATAGCATGGGAAGTAAGCTTAGGAATCCCCCAGGCTTACACCAATGGGTTAACAAGGCATAAAGAATTACAAAGCCATAGGATGCTCACACCCGAGTTTGGGTAAACAAGACAGGGCAACCAGGAATAAGGAGGTGCAAAGGCACCCCAGAATAGAGAGGGAGGGGCAAGGGCCTAAAAATAGGGACACCAAGGTGCCCAGTACATAGGCATATGAAATAAATAAGATTAGATATTCAGGGTGGAAGCACCCCCAATTTAGTACTATAGCAGAAAGCTGCTTTCACAGGAAGAAAGAACCAAGTTAGGTAAACAGGTAAATTGGGCTATAGACCTCTGTGCTTCAGGTGAAGCAGCCCAGAGCGGAGATGTTTAACAAAAGAAATGTGCCATGTTAACTCTGAGGTTATTTCCCCTACCTGTCTCATCCCCTCGGCTAGCTAAGATAAACAGAGGTGGTGCCTCATGTCTGCTGTAAACAGCCTTCTGCCTGACTGCCCGGCACCCAGATTTTGCTTTGTATTCACCCAAACCCCTAACCCCAAATATCTTCAAGATCCCCTTTCCCTCACATCCACAAGTTAATGTTCACAGATTCATTGCCTCTTTGTGCACATCCATTGCTGTGTTTGTAAGCTTTCTGATCCTAATAAAAACGGGCAAGGACCCTTATTCAGGGCTTTTGTCTTTCCCCAGACATTAGCCACCTCCCGCTTTTCATCCTGCCTCCCGCTCTCTTGCTAGACAAGAGAACTTTAGACCCAGAGTCTATGACATTATAGTACCATTGACTTTATTCCCCATGCTGTGCATTTTATTCCCATGACTTATTGGTCCCATTCCTGGAAGCCTGTACCTCTCACTCCCCTTCACCCGTTGGCCCATCCCTCCAGTCCCCTTCCCTCTGAAAATCATCAGTTCTCTGTATTTATAAGTCTGAATCTGCTTTTTTGTATGTTTATTCATTTGTTTTGTTTTGTTTTTTAGATTCCACACATGAATGAAATCATATGGTATTTGTCTTTCATAGTTTGACTTATTTTGCTTAGCATAACACACTCTAGGTCCATCCATGTTGTTGCAAATGGCAAGATCTCATCCTTTTTATGGCTGCAAAATATTCCATTATAAATATATTCCAGGGGCGCCAGGGTGGCTCAGTCGATTGAGCGTCCGACTTCGGCTCAAGTCATGATCTCACGGCTCATGAGTTTGAGCCCCGCATCGAGCTCTGTGCTGATAGCTCAGAGCCTGGAGCCTGCTTCGGATTCTGTGTCTCCCTCTCTCTCTGCCCCTCCCCCACTCTTGCTCTGTCTCTCTCTCTCTCTCAAAAATAAATATTCAAAAAAATTTTATAAATCTATTCCAATATATGTATATTCCATATATCTAAAATATTATTTTTGTCCATATCAAATTTTATATTATAGTTTTTGCTGTCATATATTTTGCATGTGTGGCCATTTTCTCCTACCCAGTCTAAATCTTCTATATCATATTTGGCAATTTAAAAGTCTAGATTGGGGTGCCTGGGTTGCTCAGTCGGTTAAGCGTCCAACTTTGGCTCAGGTCATGATCTCACATTCCATGAGTTCGAGCCCCATGTTGGGCTCTGTGCTGATAGCTCAGAGGCTAGAGCCTGCTTCCAATTCTGTGCTCCCTTTCTCTCTGCCCCTCTCCCACTCATGCTCTATCTCTTTCTCTCAAAAATAAATAAACGTTAAAAAATTTTAAAAGAAAATGTCTAGATTATTTGCTTCCTCTGTTTTTATCAATTAGAATTTTAGCCTTTTATCAATTTCTTTATTTTTTGTTGATTATACTACTAATCATATTAATTATGAATTGGAAATGCCATAATTTTATTTATTCATTGGGTACTACCTGAGAAAATTGTGAAGAATTTGGTGAGAGAAAGAAGAGGAAAAAGGAAAGAAGAATGTTAGGACATTGACAAACTTACTCGTGGGGAGGGAAGGACTCATAATCTATACAGAAAAAGAGAGTCAGTCTGTGACATTTCTGGTTAGCTTGAATTCTCACAGAACTCTCCTTAACTCAGCAGGACCACAGTGCTTGATTGGAGCTCCTTGCTTTGTGTGTGTGTGTGTGTGTGTGTGTGTGTGTAATGGCCTAGGTTAGTTACAAGTCAGTGCATTTGTGGTGCTTGCCTTATTTGTTCACACTTTCTCCTAAGGATCACAATTTTACATTGTCTATTTTTCAGGGCTTGAAACATTGATTATATATATTTCACTCTTTATAACTCTTTACAATGGAGGACTAGTTTGAAACTGATTTCTGCAACATGATTAACATGGCCTCTTTGTTTGGGGCCTATCTTTTGTCTTGCAGTTGGACTCAAGAATGAGTCTCAAAAGAGCTCACTGGGGCTCTGTGTCCACAGGAAGTTTGGTGGAATGAATGGTGGATATCACTGTCATTCAGATGGGTTGCTAAGCACAACCACAGTTCAGTTTATTTACAGAAAACTCTTTAGGATGTGAAGATTGGCTACCTAGCTTTCACTTCTTTAGGAAAACATTAAATGGAGAGTGCTGAGGGACTCTATTCAGTATGTTTTCTTTCATTTAAGCCTCCATTTTCGTCCATTGTCCCTGCTTCCCCCTTGTGCCTGCTGTCCCTGAATTGAGTCTGTCTGTTTCTATTTCTCCAGCAAATACACCCCATAAGTCCTACTTCTGAAAGAAGTATATTCATCTGGCTCCTTTGGGCTGGAGGAGGTGTTTTTTTGACTCTACTTTCAGAACCTATCTAAAAACTAATGATATTACAACACTTCCATTGCTATCACTCCAGTCCTAGCCACCTGTGATGGTTAATGTTACGTGTCGACTTGGTTAGGGTATGGTGCCCAGTTGTCTGGACAAATAAAAGTGTAGACATTGCTGTGAAGGTATTGTTTAGATGTGGTTAACATTTAAATAAGTTGGCTTTGAGTACAGCAAATTACCCTCCATAATATGTGTGGGCTTCATCCAATTAGGTGAAGACCTTAAGAGCAAAGACTGAAGTTGCCCAGAAAAACAGCAATTCTGCCTCAAGACTATACAATAGAAACTCTGCCCGAGTTTCCAGCTAGCATAGCCTGCCCTGCAAAGTTTGGACACAAGACTATAACATCAACTCCTATCTGAATTTCCACCCTGCCAACTTGACCTATGGATTTTGGCTTCCCAGCCACTACACCCACGTAAGTCAATTCCTTAATAAATAAATCTTTCCCTACCTTTCATCTTCCCTCCTGGCCTCTCTTACTCTTTCCCTCTCTGTTTATATATGTATAAGTATATGTACACATGTATACACATATGTATATGTGCATGCATGTACCATGTGTTCTATGTCTCTGGAAAACCCTAACATGTCACCATCATTTCTCACCTGGATTGCATCAACCACCGACCTCAAAGCTGATCTCCCTTTTCCCCAACTCGATCCCTTACAGTCTATTCACAGGTAGAATCGAGAATCTTTTTCAAACTCAAGTTTTTATCTATCCTAACTAGAATAAAATCTAAAATCTTGACCATAGCTGAGAACTTGCATGCCCTTCCCCCTGCCAGCTGTCCAACCTCACTTTTTCATCATTCCAACTTCAGCTCAATCCACTCCAGCTATCCTGGCTTCCAGCCATATCTCTGCCACAGGAAATTTTCCCTTGTTTCCTTTGCTTGAAATATTCTTTACCCATTCTGTACCCCCTCATAAATCTCTGCTCCAATGTTATCTCCTCAAAGTGCTGTGCCTAGTTACCCATTCATTAATCACCTACATTTTCTTCCCTCCATTAACCATCACTCTTACCCCTTTATTCTACTTTCTTTTTCTTCATGATGCGTAATATAGCCTGAAATTATATCACTTAATTACTTATATGTTTTTTTTTCTGTCTCCATAACTAAAAGGGGAGATTCACAAGGGCAGGAAAGATGTCTCTCTTATTCCCCATTTATCCTCAACACCTAGAGAATACTTACTATGTAGTGATGGCTCAATAAATATTCATTTAGATGAGTGAATGAATAGTCTTTGTCTGAAATCTTGTAGCACACTGCTTTAATAATATAATTCTAGAATGACTTGATCATCATTAGGCTGAATATAACAGACAGTCTCCATTTGAAGACCTCATGTGTGCATTATACAGAATTTGAATAGCTTAACATAAAACCACATAAGAAAATTGCAACAGGAAACCCACTGATTATTCAGTTATATCTCACATTTTAGAAATCTGCAAGCTTCAATGGTTTGATAAGTTGACATTACATGGTCATAAACACTTGATAAACCTACCAAAGCATTTTTGCTCATTACATTTTCATCTCTCAGAAAGGTTCAGATTTCCATATTTAAGTAACATTGAACCCAATTCTCCATCAATCAAGCCTCTTATTTAATTAACCCATTTGGTCAGTCTCATCTATATTTGCTATTATCCAAATTGTCAGTCAAGTTGTTCCTAAGGCAGAATGTTTAATAGTGAGGATGGGACTGATAATCAAGATACTGACTCTGGTCTACACATTACCTCAGTAAGCCTTGCACAACTAGGCCTTACAGAGCAAAAAATGACAATCATAACCACGTGAGCCATTGAGATGCGTGGGTGAACAGGCATTAGTGTGTTTGCGTGTATGTGCTAGCATGCATACGTGCACTAGAGAGAGAAAGAGAAACTCAAGCAAAACAGATGGAAGTACTTTGACACCTGGTACTTACAACATCAAAGTAAATTATTATTGCTGAATAATAACAGCTACCATCATTGAGCACTTCTTATGTTCTAGACACTTCTCTGGGTGTTTACATTCAGTATCCCAGATAATCCCATAGAAGCCACATGTGATAGGTATGGTTATCCTCCTCATTACATGTGTGAGCAAACTGAGGCATACAGGGGGTAACTAGCCAAAAAAGAAAAAAAAAAGAAAAGAAAAAAAAACTCATCTAAAAAATGGATGTCAGACTGCAGACTGAGGCAAGTCTACTTCCAGAGTCTTGGATTCTAGCTACATATTCTAGCTGCACAGATATAGTTTTAGAAAACATGTTGGAGAAATTTTCCTTTTCACTTTTCTGGTAAATGGGAGAAGAAGTATGTGAGACACAGCATGGTGACTGACTCATGGTAGGGGTCCTTAAATATTCATGCCTTGCCTTCTTTCCAGTATATGATCCTGCCTCTTTTGAGCTGATTTTTCAATAAACATGCAGTTCCTTCCCACAGGCATTTTTGGTCCCGGTGGGTCATTCTACTGAATTTAGGTTCATCATAAGATAGAATTGATGTGTGTTTCATCTGGAATAGTGGGTAACAGTGAGAATAAATACTATTGTTTATGATCATTTCTAATAACCGGGAACTATGCTAAGTGATCGCTATGCATTAATGCGTTACAAAAAAGCCCACAAGTACTGCGTTAAACATTTTTTCATAAGCTTTTCAGCATTATTTTGATAAGTGTTCTAGCACTTTTGTCCAACTCATGGGTGGATTGTCATGGGACCAGGACTTGGCGAGGCAAACAGGAAATCTCAACCATCGGTCTGCTCATCCTTCCTCTCTTCACCAAAAGCCTTTCTGATAAGCAAAAATGAGACTTACCTTCAATTCTCATGAAAAATACAAGTGTTTACTTCTTCCTTGTGAATAAAACAAGTATTTATTTATTTATATATGTCTTCCTAACCTACATCTGAGGAAATGATTCACCTGGTGTGTGTTCCTATTCAGCCAAACCCCCCTTTGATCCCTGTGGACATATTTATTCCCATGGGTAAGAAAAAAGAGTGTGATCTCTCCTAGGGTAGGACAGGGGGATTGTGGATCAGAGTTTGATCTTCTTGAATATAAGTAACTTTCTTCAGATTAGTTCTTTTCTCAAAAAAATTCAATAATGATTTCATGTTTTCCATTTCCTCCTTTTTTTCTATGACATGTATTATTTCCACATTGAAAGATTATTTTGAGGAGAAGTATGTTTTCAAACACACCATGATCCTATACCACTTCCCAGAGTGGGACACCATCATAAGTCATTAACATGCCATATGCCTTCCGAATAAAGAAAAGCTACAAAGCCCCAGTTATATACAATCTTAGGCAATAATGTTTACAAGCTCACATACACTAAAACAAATGTAGACAGTAAATGTAGCATGAGAGTGATTAAAGAATGCACAGAGACAGCCACTTATGATCAGTCTGCCCCCCAGGAGCCAGCACCAGCCGGCCCCTGGAACCTGGCCATTTATTATACTCAAAAAAGAAAAAAAGGAAAACTAAACACTAAAAAAGACTAAGGTATTACCTTATAGAAAGTACATGCACTGTGATTTTGTTCCTAAATACATCTGGAAGGGATTTGGGACTCTGATTGTGGAATTAGATATTTAGCTCTTTGGGCCAAGAATCTGGTTCCTACCTAAGTTACAACTGCCTGCCGTGCCCCACAGTGAATCTTTACCTGGGGTGTCCTATCAGCAGTCGTGGTGACAGCTTGCCGTTTAACCATAAGCAGCATTTTCTTCAAGTCATGGATTCAAAAGGACGTCCAGAATTCTAGCAGTTTATTCACTACTTATGGGCAGTCTAGAGAGAACAGATGAGTTTTGAACGAAATCCCTGCCTACAGAAGTCCTTTGGAGGTACACAGTTGGGTATGAGCCCTTGGAAACCCTGAAGTCTCCCGTTTGTTACAAAGAATGAGCCTTCATCTTTGACACAGTGACCAAATATAAGTCACAGAAAATAATATCTTGACCTGAAATGACACTGCTGGGCAGGCTGATGCCCCTCTAATAATCCAGCCACAGAAAAACAGGAAATAGGAGGTTCTCGTTGTTTTTCTCTACACTGAATGACTTTCTTCTTTTATGAAAATAATACACTGCACTTCTCTTTTGAATTGTCTCTTCTTTTAATTAGAGAACTGGGGAAATTTCTCCCTTGCTAAATCTTCCCATCCCTCTGAAACTGTAATGACTAGTTTCAAGCTGTCAGTACAGAAAAGATATTTGCAGCTGCCCCTGTCACATGGGTGGTTCTTTCTCTCCCTGCCAAAGCCAGATCCTTTTTTTTTATTTTTGCTCTTAAGTGAGCAAATTAGGGGGAAGGTAAAATGAATAAATCTTCATTACATTCTAGAAAACAAACCTGGGAACTGCTTACTTAAGCTCCACCAGGCAAATTAAATGAACAGGAAGTCCTTATTACACAGGAAGACTGGGTGACTTTTTAACAATTGGGAAGAGTCGCTGGGAGTGTAAATACTCTAATTTCACACCTGGCCCAAATATGTCAGGAGCGATCTACCTTTTACATTTGAAACATCACTCCGTCTTATTGTAGAGTGCAGGAGTCTGTATTTGAAGTCAAGTTCTTAAATAAAACTTTCCAGACTGCTTAACATTCTGCCTTCTCACGATACACATGAGCTCGCTCTCTTTTCTATAAACTTTTCTCTTCACCCAAACGTCTCTACTCAGGATATATCCAGGAAAATAGGCTCATTTTCCTAAGGGCATTTTTATTCCAAGTTTCACACTTATATAAATCTGAGGTCTGACCATTTTGTGCCACATCTGGTGGTCTGAAAGCAACTGTGTGCTACAGAAAACAATGTTCTAAGGTAGCAATGGGTATGTTGTACCATCTTCTCCCAAATGAGTTCAGCACATCTTGAATCACGTGATAAGTACTGAGTATCAGGGGAGAAGTAGGCATGTATGCAGCCTGTCATTATACAAGATATTTTCCAGGCTCTCCCTAGACCGGAGAGGTATGCTCAACAAAACCTACATCAGAAAACCTACATCATATACAGCCAGTGTGTGCCAGTGAGATTGACCCATGTTCATGCTATGAGCATCCAAATACCCTCACTTACGACGAAAATTCTGTTGAGCTTAAATTGATATAGTCTATTTTGTTCCTTGGGATTTTTTTTTCACACATGGGAAATCTTCTTAGTTTCCACATTAAATTAAGTTAATTATATGGTTCTTCAAGATAGAAGTTTATCTGTGTTTTGGATGAATTTTTATTTTTTATTTTAAGGTTTTCCCTCATGGGCATCATCATAGACCATTTTAACTCACATATTATACTTGAGACAATATATGTTCAGAGGATAATGGTCGCTCAAGTTTCAGCAGCACATTACATTTTAGAAATTACAAAGAAAATTTAGTGATAACCTTCACTATCAAAAGATAAACATAGGAATTGTTACTACTTTTTGTTAGGGATTACTGGAGACAGTATCTGGGCCTTCAACTTGCTAAAGGCTGCCATAGTAGGAGGGAGGAAATAAAACATTTAATACCACTCATTTAATATTACTGTTTCTTAAGATCCAGAAATATTAATATGTCCCAATACTAATCACCCTAAAATATATGGAATATATTCTTCCTCAAAAAGTAACTCAACAGCCTGTGATATTTTCAACATGTGGGAATTACTGATATCATAATACATAGAAAATCCTTCAAACTTAAAAATCTTTTATATTCAGTCCACAGGCAACCAATATGAACTTACCTTAAATTTTATAACTTGGTGATCTGGGCACGTTCTTTTCTCTCTCTCTCTTTTTTTTCCCTTTTCTAAGCTCTAAGACTGCAGTGAGAGGAACCGTGGATCCTATGTAGAGCACAGAGCCCAGACTCCTCCGTGCTGTTGGCAAGAGTGTTGAGGCCTCACTACCTTCTCCAGACCGCCCTTGACCCCCATTTCACAACCTCTCACTTTGTGGCAACCATTTATCCTGCAAATGCCCATGCTACGGTCCCAGGCATCACTTCTACAGTAGGTACTGGCCAAACCCAAGATGTTTCTCTTGTTTTGGGAGCTTTTGTTGGTTTGTTTCTTGTTTTGCTTTGTTTGGGTGGGATAAGCTTTCTTTTAGCCGCCTTTCATATATTTTTTTTAATGTTTATTTATTTTTGAGACAGAGAGAGACAGAGCATGAACAGGGAAGGAGCAGAGAGAGAGGGAGACACAGAGTCTGAAACAGGCTCCAGGCTCTGAGCTGTCAGCATAGAGCCCGACGCGGGGCTCGAACTCGCGTACCGTGAGATCATGACCTGAGCTGCAGTTGGACGCTTAACTGACTGAGCCACCCAGGCGCCCCTCATCTTATTAAACTTACAAACACAGTATCTGTTACATCCATACATTTTAGCAAGAGAGATGAATAACAATCAATGAATAAAAGTAACTTACCTAACAGTTAGAAGGTAAAAAGCGCCATAGATAAAAAGAAGAAAGAAGGACTGGTTAAGGGGGATCCAGACTTCAAGTAGAGAGACTTCGGTTTCAATAGGGTGGTGAGAGAAAGCCTTAATGACAAATGGCACTTGGGCAAAGACTTCTTTTCAATTGTAATTCACCAAAGTGAGGCTGATTCTAAGGTATGGGAATAGCCACAAGAATATAGAATCGCTCAATCAATTAGCTGATTAAACTAAGTTACTGAATGTTTAGTATTCTGTGAACATAAACCTGATTTTTTAATATACTATTACAGGATACCATGAAACTATGACCAACACATGCACATTATTAACTCTCTATAGACCTTCCCAGCTGACCAAAGCCAGGAAGACTATTCACTAAGAGAGAAGTTATTATGTTGGTTCTAACTTGTGAATTTGAGAATTGATGCCTTCTTTTGGTAAACAGACACCTTTCAGGGATCCAAGTAGAATTCTTTTTTTTCCCCTTTTTTTTGGCCCATCTGCCTATCCCTGAAAACTCTTTCCCATGTATTTAAAGATACAGAATCAGCACTTTGATCTCAAACTCACCAGATTCAATGATGGGAACTGTCACCTCGGAGACTCTTTCTTCTGGAACCCTTTGATTCTCCAAGTTTTCTCCCAAATAGAGAAATATGAATTCTTTATAAATTTCATTTTTTTTAAAGCAAGTGGAGTCAGTGGACAAGAAAATAATATAAGCAGTACAGTTACTGGAAATGGACAGGTCAAGTGAACCTATTAACGAATACATTTCCACAAACGCATGCTGTTTTGGATGAGTTATTGATTTCAGCCTTAAACAGTCCACAGGGAGCTTGCTTGTTTCATTTGTAATGCTAACAAACTCATTTGTTGGAACCAGCATGTTACTTTTTAAAAATATATTTGGAGGTGACTTTTGAACACATATCTACTAGGTTTGTAAGTGTTTGGAACATTAATTGCAGAATTTACAAACGACTATCAATGGATTTTCTCCTTCATAAAAGGAAGAGTCTTTCCAAGCTAAACCAAGTGCAGCTATTGTTATATTGCAATCTGTGAAAATACAGGGATGAGAGGAAAAGAAGCTTTCTACTCACCAACCCCATCTAAGCTGTGCTAACTTTTCTTCACTTCTTTACGGTTCTTTTTGACTCACTGACATGCCCTGGCACGGAACCTAACAAAATGAATTTGGATTCCATTTATTTATCTATTACCTTTATTTAGGAAATACTGCAAATCAGGAATATGATAAAGACCCGAGAGAGATCGGTCTACCTCTTGAAGTTTTCACTAACTGAACTTTGGGAAAATATGTTCCCACTTGTATTGTCCTGGTGACATATCACATCGACTCTATGACTAAGACATGTTGTTTCTGGCTATGGACTACAATTCCACCTGCCGTGAGTTTGCAGCTTGTATGAAAGGTCAAGTCAATTTCTTGAGGACTCTGTTCCTTTACGCCAGGCAGTGAAGGCTTCCGCTTTTCCTATGTATGTATGTATGTATGTGCATATATATATGCTTAAAACTGTTCTGGCTTTTGTGGATGGGATTGGTTAGTTCTTCTAAAATAGCCTATTTGTTTTGCCTTTTAAAACTATAGGTATTCCTAACAGTCAACATTTGCTTTCTTTGTCGATTCTAAACAAGTTCACCAAAGTGTCCTGCTAGCATTCCAGAAATATGATTGATGCCCTTTCTGTAAGTTGGTACATTTAAGTAGGGTTGAAAGTATGTTAAAAAATAATTTTAAAAAGTATAAAAAAGGGGGGAGGGGCTCCTGGGTGGTTCATTCAGTTAAGCATCTAACTTCGGCCCAGGTTATGATCTCACAGTTGGTGGGTTCGAGCCCTGCATCAGGCTCTGTGCTGACAGCTCAGAGCCTAAAGCCTGCTTCAGATACTGTGTCTCCCTCTCTCTGCTCCTCTCCCACTCACACTCTGTCTCTCTCTCTCAAAAATAAATAAACATTAAAAAAATTAAAAAATTATAAGTACGTGACACATTAAGAATATTTAATGCCTAGAATATAGGAGCCAAGAAAATTACCTCAAGCCAGGCAGCATTTTTTTCTCTTTACAAATGTTTTTGCTTCTTTTGCTCTTTTTTCAAATGGAGTCCACAATTGGCTGAAGAAAAGCTATGTAAATTCACAGTATTATTCCAAAATTGAAAGGAATAGTCTCTGAGGCAAACTAAATATTGTGTGAAGAGTTTATCTCTAGGGCAAATATTTCCCATTTTCAGTTTCTTACAACTCAGCTCTCTCCAAGGAAGTTTCTTAATACTTTCGTTTATGATCTGAATGATATTCCCGATAGCATATCTGCATCCTCTGACCTGCTGCTCGTCCGTGCCTCCCCTTGCACAGGGTCATAGATGGCAGCATGAGCAAACAGCAGGTTTCCCTGAATGTCGGACATACTATTATTAACTTTACTGCAATGTTGAGCAAGTAGGAAAACATGATTTCTCACATAGGTATTTAGTGTCCTCATGTCTTACTAATTTGTGAGCCTTCTCTGGGTGTTCGGTGTTGCTGCCTTATGAGTTTTAATACTATGGCTTTTGTGTGTTATATTTCCAGGACAGTATATTTCAAGGTATTAATACCGGTAAGACCTTAAGTTGGTACAGTTGCATTAGAATTTGCCAAAGCACTGTCATGTGTGTTTTGACATGAATTATAGCCCTGGGAAGCAGGAAAGGAAGCTATTGTTACCCCCATTTATAGTTGACAAAGGGGAGTAGGAGACAACCTCCATCCTGGGTGGAGCCAGAATTCAAAGCTAATGCCCTCGCCCCAGATCTAGAATGCTTTCTAGATACTCTCTGTTCTGATGACATATACCTTGCTTGATACAAACCAAGAAACATTAAATTATAGACTACAATGTAACTAATTTTCAGAGCCCAAAGGTCTCCATCTGTAAACTCAATTATTTTTTGGGATTATTTTCCTGAAATCCTTACTCTGGGAAAAGGCCATTAGTATATGTGATTGTTTATTTTCAGTACATCTTCAAAAGTGTCTGGCCCATCACTCTATCTAGTTATAGTCCCTGAAAGCCGAACCTGACAAAATTCACACAGGGCTGCATGATAAAGAATACCTTCATGCCTATATATTAAAAATCTATATTCAGAGCCTATGAATATTAAATCTGCATTCAGAAGTCAGAATACTTATTCATTAAATCTGTCTCTAGTGTATTCAATGAGTCTTATTGGGTACCCTCCATGTTTCTCTGTGGAGGTTCCTGGGATACGGGAGATATAAATATACTCTTAGGGAACATGGGGTAAAACACTCATTGCTTCCTGATATCTTAGCAGAGACACACCATCACCTCTGCCATGGCCAGGATAGAAATTTAAAAATTGTATTCAATGGTGATGACTTTCAGAGGTTATATATAGTTATATATGGCATGTTGATTATTTTAAATTTTACCTGAGCTTTTATTTTGAAGTCCATCCTTTTTATGAATATAGGCAGTATCATTTGCCTTTCCTGTGAATTCATAAAGCCCAATGCAGTTGAAATTACTTCTAAGACTTCTGAAGCCGCAGGATAATGCGTTCTGTGCAACCCCAGTGACTGACTGGGCGGGTGAAAGAAGAAATATGTGAAAACATTTCTTCTCGTCTAGATTGCCAGAACTGGAAGCAACATAGAGAGTGGATAGTTTGATTGGTGGTCCAGGCAAAAAAAAAAAAATCCGCTTTTCCTCATGCTCTGCCTCAAAAACCCAAGAAAGCCACATTTATTTTTCAAACCAGAGGAATATGTTGACTAGGAATTCTCAGGCAAGAAACAAGATCTGAGAGATGAGGCCATTAGCCCATTCTCAAGAAAACAAAGTTGATGAGGGGGTGCCTGGGTGGCTCAGTCGGTTAAGCATCTGACTTTGGCTCAGGTCATGATCTCACAGTCTGTGAGTTTGAGCCCCGCGTCGGGCTCTGTGCTGATAGCTCAGAGCCTGGAGCTTGTTTCGGATTCTGTGCCTCCTTCTCTCTCTGCCCCTCCCCCACTCACACTCTGTCTCTCTCTCCTTCAGAAATAAATAAATATTTTAAAAAAGAAAGAAAATAAAGGTGATGAAAATTACATAGGAACTGCATTCTCATTAATGATTGTGGAATTTTGAGAGATTTAAAAAAAATGATTACATGGGTTTGTTCATTGTCTTACAGCTTACGATATTAAAATATAAAGCAACAAGATAGCAGATATAAAAATAACTGTCAATGAAAATGGAGAAGAGCAAATAGCAAAAACTCTTGCGAGTTTTTAGGAAATAAGAACAAAAGAACATGTAGGCTTAAGAAATTCAGCACCGAAGAACACCAGTCTATCACCCAACAATATCTGTAAAAACCCTTTTAAAACTCAACAGGGTGGATAATAATAGAGACAGTATTTTTCACATGGCCTGAAGATTCTGAATAGGTGCCTTGACTAGAATATGTCAGACAGGATGTCACTGACCAGGGATGAGTATGTGTGAGCCCAGGAAGAGATGTGGTTGATATAAATCTTGGCGAGTTGTTACACTGCCATATATAATTAGTACAATGTAATTTGGTAGTTGGAGGAGTCAGAATATTTGTGAAAAAGAAGGTATCTATCTATGGTATCTCTATTCCAATATGACAAATGCCTCCCGGCTCTAGTCTGTGGGAGAGAGAGAAGTCAGGTAAGTGGTAGCTGAATGATTTGGGTTTTTTGTTGTTAGGAATTTAGTGAGGTTTGAGCTATAAGAAATTCTATGCCATTGCCCAGGAGACAGAAGACAACACAGCTTTGGACTGTAAAATAGAAACACCTTGGCCTTCATTCCGCCCTCTTAAGGATACGGACAACATTGACTCCATCTTTGGCTTTCCATCTTATTCATGCCCAGGCAATGACCTCTCTCAGGGCTCTGTGTTCCGGGTTAACGTACGTCCTGTCTGGAATGTTTAGACTTTACAGAACTACACTTTAGAGAACTACTCTGTGACCTCACCACCGTGTCCCTCGCTCTATCAAAGCCGTGGATTAAGGTCCAGATTTTGTGGAGAATAGCTACTGAGTGCCTGGATCATATGTCCAATGGATGCCCCTTTCAATAAGTTACCCTGAATAAAAGTGTAAAGAGTTTAAAGTGCCTTGCACTTTTTTCCATCCCAAAGTGACTTAGTCTGAAGGATACTTTACCGACACTCCTCCACCTTCTGACAACTTCCGTCCTCTCCCCACTATCTTTGCCCTATTTCCTCTGGGATGAGGCACAAAGCTGTGAATGTCCCTTGCCCCAGCCCCCAGGGCTCTGGATTCCTTATTAGGTCCCGCTCCTCCAAACTTTGTTGCTCGTCAACAGACTTTTTTGACCGATCAGGTAAGTGTAAGGGGAAACGTTTCAGAAGAGCAACCAAAGTATCCCAATGGTATCGTTAACTTGCTGACTTCCAGGGAACTTAATTTTTCTTTTTTTCATCTGTAAACCTCCACATCCTGAATCACATTACACAACCATAGCAGTAGCTGGAACATCTGTGGACTTGAGTGAAGGATGCCGGAAAGATTAATGGCAACATCTTTTGCCTTTTATCGCCTCATTGATTTTAAATCAAATTGAGTACTGACCCAGACTGTGAGGTGTATGTCTGAGTCTGGGGGAAGCAGGATGAATGGACCAAGGGTATAGTGACAGAGGGAAGGAGAATGGTGGACAAGTAGGGCCGATCAGTGTGCCGATGAACTAATTTCATCTTATTTCACACTCACTCACTCACTCTACCCTTCATACCCACTCGGGCTTGTTTTACTCCCTCAGAACCTCTCCCCAGGGGGCTCATGACCCCCAGATGAAAAACGTGCTCAGCAATAAAGCCAGCGTATTACCAGAGTCCAACTCGTATACCACAGTCTTTACAAATATTATTACATTTAATCCTCCCCCACCACAGATTGTAGCCTAATTTGACATGAGAGAATTGAGGCAGACAGATGATAAAGAACAGCCTGAGTTTAACAGCTCATAAAATGAGGGGCAGAGAAACCAACCCAGGTAGTTGGTCTCCAGGAATTAAGCTCCTGACCACTACACTACTATTCTTCTTTCACGTTCTGTGAAAATACGCAGGTTACTCTGAAATTGGGATGCCACTAACCTCAAAGCTGTACTTTTGTCAGCTGTTCTGTTTTACAAGACTCTCCTGTTACTCAAGAATATTAGGTTTATAATGTTCTTCAGACATAAGCCTTAAAAATATTTCTAGCAATAAAATGATTTCATGCATTTGTCTTGAAAACAATGTATATTTCCATTTGCTTTCATATCAGACACAGCTCAGAATAAACTAAGTGCAAGTGTGTTTATACTAAAATGAAACTACATCAAAATAACACAGCTATACAAGTTGTTGTTGTTTATTTAATTGTTGCCTTCTGATGAGTATTACTGAGGCAACAACTCAGAATCCACTGTTGTTATTTAATTTCCAAGCAGCAGAAATCCTCATTATTTTAAATGACATGATTCTGGGATTGGACACAAAGGTCAAAGAGACGTAGACTATAAACTTTAGTCCTTACTAATAGAGGCAGACAGAGCTGCCTTTTCCTCCGACTGAAAGCAGGATTGCTCACCAAAGAAAGATTCTGTGGCCAAGTGAAAGATCCTGAACACTGGTGACATTTTCTTGCTCATTTGCTTGTGAACTATCTACTAATGCCAGCAACATTGGACTCATACTGTAGAGAAAAGGAGGTTGATAAGATGGACTGGAAAAGAAAATATTGGGATGCGTCAAGAATATTTTAACAGCTTCTACCTCTAAAACTCTGACTTCTTTCACCACTTCTAGACACAGATTTGCTAAAGAAACTATAACCAGGGGTGCCTGGGTGGCTCAGTCAATTAAGCGTCCGACTTCGGCTCAGGTCATGATCTCACAGTTGGTGGGTTCGAGCCCCACATCGGGCTCTGTGCTTACAGCTCAGAGCCTGGAGTCTGTTTCATATTCTGTGTCTCCCTCTCTCTCTCTGACCCACCCCTGTTCATGCTCTGTCTCTCTCTGTCTCAAAAATCAATAAACGTTAATAAAAAAAAAAAAAAGAAACTATAACCAGACTTGGTCAAAACTAATGAGTTTTAGTAGTTCCCTTTCAATCAGTAGTAGAAAATGGTCTCAGAGACACAAATCTGGGAAAGCATTCCTGATATTCAGATATAACTAAGCTGTGCCATGGAATTTAATTCAGTTAAAAATTTTTCACCCAAAGCTGTCTCACTAGAGGTGGATACATTATCCAATTGATTTCATTGCCTCAAAAGTCTGGTATTGTGAGGTATTTATTCAATGATCACTAATGCCATTGATCACTGACAAACTTCTGTTTGATTCCAAATACTTAGGAATACACACACACACACACACACACAGAGAAGATATCTATCTATCTATCTATCTATCTCTATATATATATATAACATTAAAGCATTTCCAGTGATAGTGCTTTGTGATATCTCATGATATATATATTTTAAAATTTTGACAAAGTTTAAATATAACTCTGCAAAGTAATTTTCAATACTAAGCAATTATAATAAAACTGAAGAGTTCTTTAAGAAAAATTTCTAGTTTCATAACTCTTCTTTCAACTTGCATTATTATTATGGAAATTAAAAATTTACCAACAATTTTCCTTAGTTTATGTCATAGTGCCTTGTGTACCTATCGTCCTAAAAAAAATCCATATTCTGTTTTTCTCACTTCAAAGACAAATATATTTTAATATAAAACTAGACTTTAAATAATAATATTTTTATGCTAGAGTGCTAGCATATAAATATACTAGAAAGAATATCGATAAAAACTAATGAATACAATTCCCATGGCAATAAAGGGTCAAGAAACTGGGACTGTTGATAAATGCTTATGAAAAGGCAGCTCTCTTTTTTTCGAAAGCCAGTAAAAGATGCAGTTTCTTCACAGAGGAATATAGTTTTCACCGAGGACTCAAAAATTGTATTATTTTGTTTCTTATTTATCAAGCAAGAATCAACGACTTCAGAGTAAGGCACAAAAACAAGCGAAAGTTTAAAATTGACAAAAATCACAGGAAAAGAAGCTGGGGCAATGGGAATTAATCAGGTAATTGAGAACCCAGTAGTAACTCTGAGCCTGATTGTAACCAACAGGGAAAAACTGGTTATTGAAGAACTTCCATGGCAACCATGAGGAAAAGCAATCATGCTGTCTCTCCATTTGTGAAAGCAAAGCATGAGATCTGCTCAGACGTGGGAAGGTTGATCTTTTACAAATTGAAGAGAAAGTACCTTCCATTCTTGGAAAAATCTCTGAAATAAAAACTCAGTAAAATTTGAAAGCTCTCAAAAAGTTAATTTTAGCAGAAATTTAAAATGATCCTGAGGGAAAAAAATGGTGCATTTCAAACAAGATATGATCACAAAAAATGCTCTCTGATGCCCTCAGATTTTTAATAAATATGGGAAAAGGTTAAAGACAAAAGCAACAATAATGAAGTGACTAGAAAAACATAAAACCTATTGGTGCTTATTTCCATATGGTGTGTGTATGTGTGTGTATTGTAAAAAGTCTCTGGGCTTTTCTATCTAAAACATTTTCTACAGGGACCTACATTGCTTTTACAACTTGGAAATTAACAATGAATGTTATTTTAAAATAGAAATGTGAGATCATAATTAAAGCCAAACACAGAAGAGTAACACTAACATATGAGAATTATATAAGAAAGGCCAAGACCCAATACGACTATTTGGTGAAAGAAAGAGAGAAAAAGAGAGGGGGAAGGAGAGAGACAAAGAGAGAAAGGGAAGGAAGGAAGGAAGGGAGGGAGGGAGGAAGAGAAAAAAAGAAAAGTATCTACAAGAATGAGAGATGGATACTTTTTGATGGAGAAAGTTAACACAACTCCTCAATTCTTATTTTGTCTCTCTTTTTCAGTAAAGGAGACTAATGTTTGCCCCAGAACAGGAAGAATAAACATTGACAATATGTAAAAGCAGACAGGGCTGAGAGAATAGATTTTTCCAAATGAGGTCAAGCCTTCCATCCCAAGACTGAGTGATATCATCAGAAGGCAATCTATTCTATTTCAGCAAGAAAATGAATCAGATTTAATTAACAGAAATAGAATATAAGTATGTAAATGTAGGGGATGCTATTGAAACAGGATGAGTAGATTGGACTGTGCTTACAAGAATGAGAATTGGCTGAGCTCATCTGATTGAGTCTATGCTTCTTAGATCCTCCTTAAAGTTGTCTTGGCAATGGGATTCTTACTCATGCAAACAGAAGGAAAGAAAGGAATGATAACGTGGGCTTCAGGAATGCAGGCTCTAGTTAATTCTATTATATCAGAAAGTCGGAAGAAGTTTGGGAGAGGTTTGTACAATGGACAAAAAGATGAGCTCAGGAATCAATTGTAATGGATTCTAGACAAAAGGTAGTTTACTGAGCTTCGGCCTTCAGAAACATCTCGATCGTTATAAATCTGTTATATCTGCTGCAGACATGATGATAGTATCAGTAAACTAGATCTTTGCGTGTCTCTGTTGCCTCTCCCTGTCCTCCTTGATGTGCATTATCTTATGGGAAGGAACCTCGGGTCCGGGAAGTGGGAGAGCTCATTTTCCTGACACCTTTGGATAACAAGCTTGAATTACTTGCCAGGGTGGCAGCTTGTTACCTTCATTTCTCTTCCTGTCCTTGCTGCCACAAAGGAAGTTCAAACCCACCTCGAGGGATCTGGAGAAGTAGCCAGGGTCACAGGGATCTTATAAGTGAGATCATGAAAATACTGCCAGTTATTTTTGAGAAATCTTGGCCATTAAGGGAGGCACTTGGAGGCTGCTTATTAGCAAATTTCAGTCCGATTTGACACACTGGGGAGAAAAAGTCGATTTCACAAACCTAAGACTTCACCAAACACAACTGTTCAAAGTCTAGAAGAGAATATGAAAAGAAAGGTGGATTGGAAGAATCTGTAAGAGAAAGTATAGTAATGAAAGAACAATCTGTGTCCCACCCAACCCATTTTTTTTTTTTTTTTTGTATTAGTCTGGTAAGAAGGGGGTTATCTTCAGCAAGGTTCTGGTAAGGTTTCTCATTACTTTTTTTGGAAACAAGGCAGATTAATATAGCTTTGTCCAGGACCATGTAAAAGCATATTAAATAACTACATTCAAGTGATTTTGATCTTGATCTTGAGAGGGGTATCACATTGTGTAGCAATTTCTAGATGAGATTCTCAGCCCTCCATTCTTACCCTTATATCCTCACAATCAGATAAAGACATATAGACTAGGTTCATCAATTCAAGTATGGCTAGGAAGTATGGGTAGGAAGGACAGTAAATACATTAGAAGATCAAGATCTGAAAACACCATTAAAATTTACACTCATAAGTTAAATCCAATAAGATGAACTTTACACAAGACTACAAAAAAAAAACCACTGTAGTCCCCCCAAATCATCGTATTAATTACATGAATAAAATATGATTTAGCATTAGCACATGTGAGTGATAACTGAGTAATTTTAGTTACAAATAAGAATTATATGAATTAGTAGGGCTATTGTTAACCAACTATAACTTCAGAAACTTTAGAGAACAATAATGCTTAAAACATATTTCTCTTCATACTACCTGGAGAAACATACTTGGAAACAGGCAAACAGATGAGAAAGTGTCCACAGGAGAACCAACAAATAATAAAGGTTAAAAAAATTATGGGAGACAAAAATATCCTTGAATTTGGGTTGTTTATCCCAGAGGAGACTCAGGAAGACATCCAAGTCATCTCCAAATATTCAAAGAAGTACCACGTGGGATAAGAATTAGACTTTTTGCCACAGATTACAACTGAGATCAGTAGGTAGAAGCAACAGAGAAGTAGACTTTATCCAATATAAAGGAAATTATCATAATAGAGACATCAAAAAAGGAAAGTGATTGCTTAGAGAGGGAAAGTTCTCGATCACCCAAAGTATTCAATCACACACAAAGTAATAATTTGGCAAAGATTTTATAGAAAGGACTCAATTCTACAAGGGATAATTGTCAAATCTGATTCATCGTTGGAATCATCACAGGACATGAAAAAAGTGACATATTCTTGATTTTTACCCTCACCTATAATTTCAGAATTTTCAGGGGTGGGGAAGTTTACATTTTTAAAAGCATCCTAGGTGACCCAGATGATGATGCAGGTTTGACAAACACTAGATACCTTTAAGGTCTCTTCTCAGTCTGAGATTTTATGATCAAGGCAGTCAAATTTCTTGGCTGCCATTAAAGTCTGTGGTAAAACAAAACAAAACAAAAAAACAATGGAACCATTAATAAGAATGAAAATAAGGGCATAAACATTATCTTACATCCTAGTTTTCTTACATAAGGTTTATATAGTACACAATAATGTTTCGAGAAAACTTTTTCAAATCTGGTTAGTGATAGTTTGTCGTGCTTATGTTTCTTGCTAGATATACATATACATGTAAGTATGCATATGTATTTGTGAGAATGATGTGTATTTTGGAAACAATAAAAACTTGAATAAGGAGGAGGGGAAGATGGCGGCGTAGGAGGACGCTGGGCTCACCACGCGTCCTGCTGATCACTTAGATTCCACCTACACCTGCCTAAATAACCCAGAAAACCGCCAGAGGATTAGCAGAACAGAGTCGCCGGAGCCAAACGCAGACGAGAGGCCCACGGAAGAGGGTAGGAAGGGCGGCGAGGCGGTGCGCGCTCCACGGACTGGCGGGAGGGAGCCGGGGCGGAGGGGCAGCTCGCCGGCCAAGCAGAGCCCCCGAGTCTGGCTGGCAAAAGCGGAGGGGCCTGACGGACTGTGTCCGACAGCAAGCGCGACTCAGCGTCTGGGAGGTCATAAGTTAACAGCTCTGCTCGGAAAGCGGGAAGGCTGGAGGACAAAGGGAGGGAGAGTTGCTGAGCCTCCAGACGACAGAGCTCAGTTTGGTGGGGAACAAAGGCGCTCGCCAGCGCCATCTCCCCCGCCCATCCCCCAGCCAAAATCCCAAAGGGAACCGGTTCCTGCCGGGGAAATTGCTCACTCCGCGCAAACACCCAACTCTGTGCTTCTGCGGAGCCAAACCTCCGGCAGCAGATCTGACTCCCTCCTGCTGCCAAAGGGCCCCTCCTGAAGTGGATCACCTAAGGAGAAGCGATCTAAGCCTGCC
This sequence comes from Prionailurus bengalensis, assembly GCF_016509475.1. NCBI lineage: Eukaryota > Metazoa > Chordata > Mammalia > Carnivora > Felidae > Prionailurus > Prionailurus bengalensis. Next base: position 22,671,586 of record NC_057344.1, read on the forward strand.
CCGCCTGCCCCCTTGCACCTTGCCTTCCCACCCCAGCTAATACGCCAGATCCCCAGCACCACAAGCCTGGCAGTGTGCAAGTAGCCCAGATGGGCCAGTCACCCCACAGTGAATCCCACCCCTAGGAGAGGGGAAGAGAAGGCACACACCAGTCTGACTGTGGCCCCAGCGGTGGGCTGGGGGCAGACATCAGGTCTGACTGCGGCCCCGCCCACCAACTCCAGTTATACACCACAGCACAGGGGAAGTGCCATGCAGGTCCTCACCACACCAGGGACTATCCAAAATGACCAAGCGGAAGAATTCCCCTCAGAAGAATCTCCAGGAAATAACAACAGCTAATGAGCTGATCAAAAAGGATTTAAATAACATAACAGAAAGTGAATTTAGAATAATAGTCATAAAATTAATCACTGGGCTTGAAAACAGTATACAGGACAGCAGAGAATCTCTTGCTACAGAGATCAAGGGACTAAGGAACAGTCACGAGGAGCTGAAAAACGCTTTAAATGAAATGCGAAACAAAATGGAAACCACCACGGCTCGGATTGAAGAGGCAGAGGAGAGAATAGGTGAGCTAGAAGATAAAGTTATGGAAAAAGAGGAAGCTGAGAAAAAGAGAGATAAAAAAATCCAGGAGTATGAGGGGAAAATTAGAGAATTAAGTGATACACTAAAAAGAAATAATATACGCATAATTGGTATCTCAGAGGAGGAAGAGAGAGGGAAAGGTGCTGAAGGGGTATTTGAAGAAATAATAGCTGAGAACTTCCCTGAACTGGGGAAGGAAAAAGGCATTGAAATCCAAGAGGCACAGAGAACTCCCTTCAGACGTAACTTGAATCGATCTTCTGCACGACATATCATAGTGAAACTGGCAAAATACAAGGATAAAGAGAAAATTCTGAAAGCAGCAAGGGGTAAACGTGCCCTCACATATAAAGGGAGACCTATAAGACTCGTGACTGATCTCTCTTTTGAAACTTGGCAGGCCAGAAAGAATTGGCACGAGATGTTCAGGGTGCTAGACAGAAAAAATATGCAGCCGAGAATCCTTTATCCAGCAAGTCTGTCATTTAGAATAGAAGGAGAGATAAAGGTCTTCTCAAACAAACAAAAACTGAAGGAATTTGTCACCACTAAACCAGCCCTATAAGAGATCCTAAGGGGGACCCTGTGAGACAAAGTCCCAGAGACATCACTACAAGCATAAAACATACAGACATCACAATGACTCTAAACCCGTACCTTTCTATAATAACACTGAATGTAAATGGATTAAATGCGCCAACCAAAAGACATAGGGTATCAGAATGGATAAAAAAACAAGACCCATCTATTTGCTGTCTACAAGAGACTCATTTTAGACCTGAGCACACCTTTAGATTGAGAGTGAGGGGATGGAGAACTATTTACCATGCGACTGGAAGCCAAAAGAAAGCTGGAGTAGCCATGCTTATATCAGACAAACTAGACTTTAAATTAAAGGCTGTAACAAGAGATGAAGAAGGACATTATATAATAGTTACAGGGTCTATCCATCAGGAAGAGCTAACAATTATAAATGTCTATGTGCCGAATACCAGAGCCCCCAAATATATAAAACAATTACTCATAAACATAAGCAACCTTATTGATAAGAATGTGGTAATTGCAGGGGACTTTAACACCCCACTTACAGAAATGGATAGATCATCTAGACACACGGTCAATAAAGAAACAAGGGCCCTGAATGGGACATTGGATCAGATGGACTTGACAGATATATTTAGAACTCTGCATCCCAAAGCAACAGAATATACTTTCTTCTCGAGTGCACATGGAACATTCTCCAAGATAGATCATATACTGGGTCACAAAACAGCCCTTCATAAGTTTACAAGAATTGAAATTATACCATGCTTACTTTCAGACCACAATGCCATGAAGCTTGAAATCAACCACAGAAAAAAGTCTGGAAAACCTCCAAAAGCATGGAGGTTAAAGAACACCCTACTAACGAATGAGTGGGTCAACCAGGCAATTAGAGAAGAAATTTAAAAATATATGGAAACAAACGAAAATGAAAATACAACAATCTAAACGCTTTGGGACGCAGTGAAGGCAGTCCTGAGAGGAAAATACATTGCAATCCAGGCCTATCTCAAGAAACAAGAAAAATCCCAAATACAAAATCTAACAGCACACCTAAAGGAAATAGAAGGAGAACAGCAAAGGCAGCCTAAACCCAGCAGAAGAAGAGAAATAATAAAGATCAGAGCAGAAATAAACAATATAGAATCTAAAAAAACTGTAGAGCAGATCAACGAAACCAAGAGTTGGTTTTTTGAAAAAATAAACAAAATTGACAAACCTCTAGCCAGGCTTCTCAAAAAGAAAAGGGAGATGACTCAAATAGATAAAATCATGAATGAAAATGGAATTATTACAACCAATCCCTCAGAGATACAAGCAATTATCAGGGAATACTATGAAAAATTATATGCCAACAAATTGGACAACCTGGAAGAAATGGACAAATTCCTGAACACCCACACTCTTCCAAAACTCAATCAGGAGGAAATAGAAAGCTTGAACAGACCCATAACCAGTGAAGAAATTGAATCGGTTATCAAAAATCTCCCAACAAATAAGAGTCCAGGACCAGATGGCTTCCCAGGGGAGTTCTACCAGACGTTTAAAGCAGAGATAATACCTATCCTTCTCAAGCTATTCCAAGAAATAGAAAGGGAAGGAAAACTTCCAGACTCATTCTATGAAGCCAGTATTACCTTGATTCCTAAACCAGACAGAGACCCAGTAAAAAAAGAGAACTACAGGCCAATATCCCTGATGAATATGGATGCAAAAATTCTCAATAAGATACTAGCAAATCGAATTCAACAGCATAGAAAAGAATTATTCACCATGATCAAGTGGGATTCATTCCTGGGATGCAGGGCTGGTTCAACATTCGCAAATCAATCAACGTGATACATCACAGTAACAAAAAAAAAGAGAAAAACCATATGATCCTGTCAATCAATGCAGAAAAGGCCTTTGACAATATCCAGCACCCTTTCTTAATAAAAACCCTTGAGAAAGTTGGGATAGAAGGAACATACTTAAAGATCATAAAAGCCATTTATGAAAAGCCCACAGCTAACATCATCCTCAATGGGGAAAAACTGAGAGCTTTTTCCCTGAGATCAGGAACACGACAGGGATGCCCACTCTCACCGCTGTTGTTTAACATAGTGCTGGAAGTTCTAGCATCAGCAATCAGACAACAAAAGGAAATCAAAGGCATCAAAATTGGCAAAGATGAAGTCAAGCTTTCGCTTTTTGCAGATGACATGATATTATACATGGAAAATCCGATAGACTCCACCAAAAGTCTGCTAGAACTGATACAGGAATTCAGCAAAGTTGCAGGATACAAAATCAATGTACAGAAATCATTTGCATTCTTATACACTAACAATGAAGCAACAGAAAGACAAATAAAGAAACTGATCCCATTCACAACTGCACCAAGAAGCATAAAATACCTAGGAATAAATCTAACCAAAGATGTAAAGGATCTGTATGCTGAAAACTATAGAAAGCTTATGAAGGTAATTGAAGAAGATTTAAAGAAATGGAAAGACATTCCCTGCTCATGGATTGGAAAAATAAATACTGTCAAAATGTCAATACTACCCAAAGCTATCTACACATTCAATGCAATCCCAATCAAAATTGCACCAGCATTCTTCTCGAAACTAGAACAAGCTATCCTAAAATTCATATGGAACCACAAAAGGCCCCGAATAGCCAAAGGAATTTTGAAGAAGACCAAAGCAGGAGGCATCACAATCCCAGACTTTAGCTTCTACTACAAAGCTGTAATCATCAAGACAGCATGGTATTGGCACAAAAACAGACACATAGAGCAATGGAATAGAATAGAAACCCCAGAACTAGACCCACAAACGTATGGCCAACTCATCTTTGACAAAGCAGGAAAGAACATCCAATGGAAAAAAGACAGCCTCTTTAACAAATGGTGCTGGGAGAACTGGAGAGCAACATGCAGAAGGTGGAAACTAGACCACTTTCTCACACCATTCACAAAAATAAACTCAAAATGGATAAAGGACCTAAATGTGAGACAGGAAACCATCAAAACCTTAGAGGAGAAAGCAGGAAAAGACCTCTCTGACCTCAGCCGTAGCAATCTCTTACTCGACACATCCCCAAAGGCAAGGGAATTAAAAGCAAAAGTGAATTACTGGGACCTTATGAAGATAAAAAGCTTCTGCACAGCAAAGGAAACAACCAACAAAACTAAAAGGCAACCAGCGGAATGGGAAAAGATATTTGCAACTGACATATCGGACAAAGGGCTAGTATCCAAAATCTATAAAGAGCTCACCAAACTCCACACCCGAAAAACAAATAACCCAGTGAAGAAATGGGCAGAAAACATGAATAGACACTTCTCTAAAGAAGACATCCGGATGGCCAACAGGCACATGAAAAGATGTTCAGCGTCGCTCCTTATCAGGGAAATACAAATCAAAACCACACTCAGGTATCACCTCACGCCAGTCAGAGTGGCCAAAATGAACAAATCAGGAGACTATAGATGCTGGAGAGGATGTGGAGAAACGGGAACCCTCTTGCACTGTTGGTGGGAAGGCAAACTGGTGCAGCCGCTCTGGAAAGCAGTGTGGAGGTTCCTCAGAAAATTAAAAATAGACCTACCCTATGACCCAGCAATAGCACTGCTAGGAATTTATCCAAGGGATACAGGAGTACTGATGCATAGGGCCACGTGTACCCCAATGTTCATAGCAGCACTCTCAACAATAGCCAAATTATGGAAAGAGACTAAATGTCCATCAACGGACGAATGGATAAAGAAATTGTGGTTTATATACACAATGGAATATTACGTGGCAATGAGAAAAAATGAAATATGGCCTTTTGTAGCAACGTGGATGGAACTGGAGAGTGTGATGCTAAGTGAAATAAGCCATACAGAGAAAGACAGATACCATATGGTTTCACTCTTATGTGGATCCTGAGAAACTTAACAGGAATCCATGGGGGAGGGGAAGGAAGAAAAAAAAGAGGTTAGAATGGGAGAGAGCCAAAGCATAAGAGACTGTTAAAAACTGAGAACAAACTGAGGGTTGATGGGGGGTGGGAGGGAGGGGAGGGTGGGTGATGGGTATTGAGGAGGGCACCTTTTGGGATGAGCACTGGGTGTTGTATGGAAACCAATTGGTCAATAAATTTCATATATATATAAAAAAAACTTGAATAAGATGTTCAAAGCCCTGTTGGCAGCTTAAAATGAACCAGTTTTGAAATAAGAACTTCAGGGTGCATATTTGTTGGGGAACGTCATTTAGAAGACATGACTGCCAGTCGACCTATGAGCGGGACCCCACACTCTGAGGCTCCTCACGCCCTCCTCTGCCCTTGGCTTGGGTTTCCTGCTCCTAGAGGCTGCTCCGAGGACACAGCCTTGAGATAGTGATGTGATGCTGAGAACACGTGTACAGTGTACATCACTAAACCCAGTTAACGTGCATTTATAAACTTCTAAGATTTGGTGGGCAGGTGAGCAATCCGTTCATCTTCCTGTGACCCAAGACAAGCCTCATAGGTATGTTTCCTTTGCTTATTGAAACTGACACCTACCAACCTAGGGTGGCCAGTCCCTTTCTTCAGTCTCTCCCTGCCCTCCACGGAAGGGAGCCAGTTTCAGATACACCAAGGAAGCTCCTGAGAGGATTGCTAGGATTCTAGGATAAAATAGAATAATTTGCATCGTAGAATAATTTTTGTATTACCAAATTGCTGACGTTTAAAGAAAGGGGAGGGAAAAGACGTTGGCAATATTTACAAAGTGCCTACAGTATGGCAGAAACTTTATAAACAATCACATTTAATGTTTAAAACAAGTCTTTATTGGAGCGCCTGGGTGGCTCAGTAGGTGAAGCATCCAACTCTTGATTTCAGCTCAGGTCATGATCTCACGGTTCTTGAGTCTGAGCCCCACACCCGGCTCTGCGCTGACAGCTTGGAGCCTCCTTGGGATTCTCTCTCCCTCTCTCTCTGCCCCCCCCCACAAAAATAAATAAACATTAAAAAAAATTAATAAGTAAGTCTTTATAACGGAAATTTCCTCATTTTACAAATGAGGAAATCGAGGTCCCGTCAGACTTCAGGATTTAGTTTCAAATTCAGCCATAAATTATAGACCCCAATGAATTACATTTTATCTGGCACAATGGGATTCCACATGTTGGTGGCAATTTCTACTCCATTTTACATACTTGGTTAATTTGAATCATACATAATTGTGCCATTAATTTTAAGCATATAAAATGTGAACTTGGGCAGCTATTAAATGTGTGTGAGTTTTCTCATCCTAAAATATGGATGATAATAAATATATTCATTTAAATAATCTTAATTGTTCCAGCCTTATCAGGTGTGTCTATTTATCACCCTCTTTCTTTTAGGATAAGAGGGGCTCGCACACAAGAGTTAGTAGCTGCCCAAATTGAGCCCATTAATGTTGTGGATCCAGATTTTGATTTTGAAAACCTGACTCAAGAATCTACACAGAAAGCCATCTGATATGCTGCCTCCCTAAGTCTGACCACACTCTGGGGGCCTCCCGGACTCTGAACGTTTGCACGGGGGCCTCCCTGACTCCGAATGTACCTACAGGTGATACAGATCAAAGAAGTTGTTCATGAAACATAGCAGTTCTTTAAATACATCTCTGAAGAGATGATTAAGTGTAATTCAATATATTAGATCCCCTAATGTCACCTACACTTTATTGCATACAAATATGTATAAGATTTTTAGTGATAAACTGGTAATACATTCATTATTAAAAATGCAAATTTCTTGGAGCGCCTGGGTGGCTCAGTAGGTGAAACCTCCAACTCTTCATTTCAGCTCAGGTCATGATCTCATGGTCGGCAAGTTCAAGCCACATCTCAGGCTCTGTGCTGACTGTGTGAAGCATGCTTGGGATTTTCTCTCTCTCTCTCTCTCTCTCTCTGCTCCCTCCCCACTCTCTCTGTCTCTGTCTCTGTCTCTCTCTGTCTCTCAAAATAAATAACCTTCAAAAAATGCGAATTTCTTGATGTTGATGCTACTTCATTCTTTCCAGCTCCTACCTTTGTGTACATCCTTTTTATTTTATTTTATTCACATTCTCCTGCTCTGACTCTGTTAGCGTAAATAAGTAGAAACAACAACCAAAACACTCTGATACATTTGAGGCTTCAGAAGTGATTTTACAAGGTAGTGGCTCATAGAACAGGAGGATTTGCACCTAAGCCCTATCAGTGCCGACAGTAGGAACCTGGTGTGAAGTCCAGATGGACAGGATGGTCAGCAAGTGTAAACTTATTCAAGATTTAAGACGGGGGCACCTGGGTGGCTCAGTTGGTTGAGCGTCTGGCTTCGGCTCAGTTCATGATCTCACAGCTCGTGAGTTCGAGCCCCACATCAGGCTCTGGGCTGACAGCTTAGAGCCTGGAGCCTGCTTTGAATTCTGTGTCTCCCTCTCTCTCTGCTCCTCCCCCCTCATGCTCTGTCTCTCTCTCTCCTTCAAAAATAAATAAAAACATTTAAAGTTTTTTTAAAAAAACATTTAAGACCACTCCATCAAATTATTCTGAGACTTTATCAAGAACAGAAATCACTGTCTCCTCTGTTAATCTTACAAGGGGCTGGAAGTTTTTGTGGAGTCGTCTAAACGCCAGTCTGCTATAAAAGGCTTGCGATCTGTGCTATATATATTATAAACATAGTTTCTAATGTTCAAATGCACGTGAGAATCAAGAAACTCCTCTTTATTTGCCAAAATTTAGAATCACGGGTTTACCTGTGATTTAAGGTTTTGTTTTGTTTCTCCTCAATGAAGCGGGGATACCAATGCACAAATTAAAACTTTTCACAACTGAAATCGTGTGTGTGTGTTTGTTTGTTTGTTTGTTTGTTTTTCCCTCCGAGCAAAATCCGGGGACTGTGTCTTCCCGGGACCACTGCCATCGAGGGGTCTCTCACGCAGGAGCAAGACCACACCTGCTTCTGGCTGGTCCGAGGTGAGGAGGCCTCTGGCCCAGGCTGATGGCAGAAGCAGGGGCCATCGAGTGGCTTGTCCTGTAGCGTCCTGCCCACCCTCCTCAGAATTTCCCCCTTACTGAACTTCATCAGATGTCTTTTTAGTAGAGACTTTGTGAATCCAAAGGGACGGTTCCCTCAGCAGGAGTTACAGCTCATTTCAGCTGTAAGTTGAATGAGTTACAGCTTATTTCTCTGCAAAGATGCAATAGAAAACTTGAAGAGTACGACTCTAATCTCAAAAGAAAGTTTAAACAGAAACCAAGGCAGCAAAAGGCCACATGTGTATTGGAGCAAATCAGCCGAACTGACTAAGGTAACGAAAACAGAAGCCAAAGAAGGCCCGAAGTATCCGGCATAAAAATTTTAAAAACAAATTTAAACACCCACAAACTAACTACTCGATGGACTCAGGTAACTTTTCAACTCGGGTCATATAAACAGAGCTAATATAAACCGAAACATATAAACAGAACTAACAGGGTCATATAAACAGAGCTAATAACAAAGAAAATATTCTCCCCACAGATAATTAGAAGAATCACAGTGGAATGACACAACACTACTTATGAACACTTATCTTCACCAAATTCAAATGGAGTCTGACCAAGTTTATAGATCTAACTGCCAGTTTACAGGAAATGCAGAGGGCAGAGGAACGTTTGATACGGTAGCCTGGAAATGAAGTGGCAAAATCCAGATTGTGGGACACACCCAACCCAGTGTTTTCATTTCATAAATTGAAAGGGGGGGAGGGAGAAAAAACGATTAAAGATCCTTAAAAGCTAAAAACCAAACCATTTCAACGTATGAGACTTATTTGAACAACCTGTAAAAAAAAAAAAAACAAACCTGGTAAGACTTTTGGGATATGTGAATGTTGACTGGATATTTGATGCTATTTAGGAATTATTATTAATGTTTTAGCATAATGGTTTTCTTTGCTATGTTTTATTTTCTTTCTGACACTGCATTTTTCACCTGTAGCATTACCGTTTGGTGTCTTTATCTTTGCTGGAACCTGTTCACACATATTGTCCATATTCTCTTTTTAACACATTTATTATTTTGAAAGTCCCTCTCTGATGATTTCAACACCTGGGACATCCTAGGTCTGGTCCTATAGACCCTCTCTTGATGATGAGGCTCTCCATTTTGCTTCTTCATGGTGTCTCATAATCTTTTACTGTATGCCAGGCATTGTGTATAAAATATCAGTAAAAACTGAAGGAAAGGCATTAACTGTCTTCTGTTATGCAGCCAGTGTGGGTGGAGAGGAGTCGTTAAACCAATTTCACCTGTAGTTGAACAGGGTCTGGGCTCCATTGCTGTGGAGATTTAGTTCACAATTGGTTTCAGATGTTTGGTGGGCAGGACTTGAAATGTGATTAGCTACGGAGTGTTCTCAGTTGTTTTGCCCTGCCCACAGCGCTCAGCAGAGCCAGGGTGTAGAGGGAGGCTTTCTCTCAGCTGTCCTTTCCCTGTCCTGGCACTCAGTTCAGTCATATGTCATTGCCTAAAGGGATTCTCTCAGCTCCCGCTGGGCCCTCAGACTTCCTTGGGCCCAGAGCAGTTTAAGGGGACCCTTTCAGCACACCTGCTCCCCTCCCCCCGACCCTGCGCTGTGAGCGACCCTCACTCATGCTTCAGCTGCTTTGTCTCATTTCCTGGCCCTGCATCCAGTCCTCAGGGTGAGCACTTGTTGAGGAGCCATGGATAAGACTGGACAGGTAAGCCTGACTCTTCTTGGCTGGGACTCCCAGGGATTCTCAACTATCAAATCAATCATACTCAGCCTTTAAGACATTCGTTAAGTCATCCACTGATTTCTTTTCACCCCATCTACAGTGGGGGTTTTTCATTCAAAAATGAAAGCAGCCTTGTATCTGTGTTCCTAAAGGGACCATTTTAAGTTTTAATTTCATTTAACATTTTCTAAATGTTCTAAATGTTTATAAATGTTTCTAAATTTTCTAAATGTTCATTTTCTAAATTTCAGTTTGGTACCTTTGCCCCATTGGATATAATATTTTAATGGCTTGGTAGATTACATAATTGGCTCTTCCATTTTAAAATGAGAACCACACTGCCTTACAACTTTCTACATCTTCAGTGCAAGTGGAAGTTCCCTGGTTGAAATGTTCATCTTTAGAGATTTGTATTGAAATAAATGTCAATGAAATGGCGTGAGGTCCAGCAATTATTCCCAAATAGTCTGGTGAGGCAGGACTGTGGGATGTAGATGAGGCCAGCATGGCCATTGTTGGTATCATCGTTGACATGGGTGTTAGGTCGATGGATAGTCAAATGATACTCTCTCTACTTTGGTGTATGTTTGAATATAGCTTCCATAATTAAAAGCTTGTTAAAATGGATACAGTAAAATTTTAATACCTTGCTACCAGTGGGTCACAAAATTTCTAAGTTTTGCAGCAGCATATACAAAAAGAAAACTAGTCAATTAGAGAATTAAAAATGACAATATAGAAATGGGGGTGGGGGGAAGAGTTTCAGAAGTTGTTCTTTGTGTTAGGGACAGATAGAAAGCTTTGCCAAGAGTTCTCATAAAGGGAACACTGGGGAAAGTAGTAACAAAAAAAAAAAGTCTGTAACAACCTCCTCTCAGCAAAAACAATGGTGATTTTTTTAGAACTTTCATTATAGCATCTTTCCATGACATCACACACAAGTATAAGTCAGCAAAGACCATTTAACAGATGTTTTATAAATTTGCCCTACTTGTCCAGGTTACCTGGGAAAATACATGAAGTGTCTTTCAAATTGGCCTCCCTGAATATTGTTGTTGTGTTGTTGTTTCCTAGACTGAGTTCCCAACTAGAGGGGCTTAGGTATTCTTCTAGCCTTCTCCTCCTCACCCTAGGACAGCATCTGGGTTTAAGTGGAAGGAAAGAAGACATGTGGGCCTCCTGCTGTCCAGTGGCTGCCATGGTCGTGTCTCATTCCATCTTGTCTCCCACTCCTAATGTGGCTCCTTATCTTTGTCAGGCAGTTGTGTTGATTGCTTTCAAGCAGGTCATCCCCTTTATCTCTTGCTGGTTTGGTGACCCTGTGGCCCAGCAACAACCTATGTCTAACTTCTGGCATTCAGTGGTCTCCTCCTCAGACTCTGTTTTAGGTCCTCTAGCTCCATGCTATTATCATCATCTGAGAAAAATGCTGACTCTTAATTCTCAGCCACTATTCTCACCCCATTCGAAGAGCCTAGCACCTTTCTTTCATCTCGTTTTATCCTGAACCTAGAGAGCCCCCATTGGGGAAGAAAGATTTGTCTCATGGCTTCTCTCTGCAGCAGCTCTCCCCACACCATTCTTGCTCACGGGAAGTAATGCCATGGTAATTGAGTGTACCATGGTAATTCCCAGAGAAGAAGGCAGAATTCTTTTCATTTTCTGGTATGCAAACATTACCTCCATAACGTTTGCCACCTGCACCCTCTAATTGAACACTGGTAGGAAGTCAGGAACAAAATCCTCTCAGAGAAACTCGTTTGCAGGTAATTCCTATTTCTTAAAGCTTTCTCCACTACCCAAGCAGGGTTTTCCTTGCAACCATGACCTTAATTCATATTCTGAACCTTCTCTACTCTATCATTAACTTTTTAAAGTCCTACATTCCAGTTCTTCAGGCCAAAGTACAATCATTCAGCACCTACTTTAAAATTGTTTAATCTGACCAAGTTGATAAACAATAATTAATGGTGAAATTCTAAAATATTCCTTTTTAGATTAGGGGTGAAACAAAGTGGTCATTATAATCAATTTTGTTCAACAATGTATTAGTGGTCCTAATCAGTAAGGCAAGGGGGCAAAAAGGTAATAAAAACATAAAGGAATGAAACTTTATTGTACATGATATTACAATGATTATAGGAAATCTATTTTGTGAAGAGACTATTAGAGGAGTCTAATAAAGTTGCTGGATATGAGGTTGATATATAAAAATCAGTTGCATTTTTAAGTACTAGAAACTAATATAAAATTAAAAAATGTTAAAGAGATTCTAAAATAGTATCAAATATATCAAATAACTATGACTGAATCTAAAGAAATATTTACCAGTCTTATTTGCAAAAAATTGTAAAGCATTGAAATAAATTCAAGAAGACTCAAATGTATGGTCCACGTGCATGCATTAGAAGTCTACTTCAAGATATCACTTCTTCTACAAATATATTTTTTGCAATTCCAAGCTCCCAAAAGGATTTTTGTGAAAATCGACAAGCTAATTCTAAAAATCATGTGAAAAAGTGCATGGCCTACACTTACCATATGAGCGCTGAGTAATGTAATAGAATTTTTGAATCACTATATTGTATACCTGAAACTCATATATACACTGAATGTTGACTATACTGGAATTAAAATAAAAAATTAGTCAAAAAAAGCACACGGTAAGAAAATATAAAACACTGTTTAAAAAGAGTAACAGTGTGAAGATTTGTTCTACTGGATACCAAAATATAAAGTTACATGATTTTATGCAATATTGTATTGATAGAAGAACAGACAATGAGACCAATTTATTAATAATCAGAAACAAATCCACATATGTATTAACTATTTGTAATATGATATATGATATGATTTAAGTATGATAAGGGTAGCACAGCAGAGCAGTAGTAACGGTAAACTTTTAAAATAAATAATCCTGGAATAAATGGATATTTATAAGTGGAAAGTTTTGAAAATAGATGTTTATCACATAGCATAAACTAAAATCAATTTCAGGGGACCCACAACCACAGGGCCAACTAATCTTTGACAAAGCAGAAAAGAATATCCAATGGAAAAAAGACAGTCTCTTCAGCAAATGGCGGGAAAACTGGACGGCAACATGAAAAGAATTAAATTGGACCACTTTCTTCCACCATACAAAACAATAAATAAAAAATGGATGAAGACATAAGTGTGACACAGGAAACCATCAAAATCCTAGAGGAGAACACAGGCGAAACCTCTTTGACCTTGTCCACAGCAACTTCTTACTAGACACATCACCGAAGCCAAGGGAAACAAAAGCAAACATGGGCTATTGGGACTTCAACAAGATAAAAAGCTTATGCACAGCAATGGAAACAATCAGCAAAACTAAAGGCAGCCTGTAGAATGGGAGAAGATGTTTGCAAATGACACAGCTGATCAAGGGTCAGCGTCCAAAATCCATAAAGAGCTTATCAAACTCAACACCAAGCAAACAAGTAACCCAGTTAAATGGGCAGAAGACATGAATACACACATTTCCAAAGAAGACATCCAGATGGCTAACAGGCACATGAAAAGATACGCAACATCACTCATCATCGGAGAAATACAAATCAAAACTACAATGAGACACCACCTCACACCTGTGAGAATGACTAAAATTAACACCACAAAAAATGAGAGGAACACTTTGTACTGTTGGTGAGAATGCAAAATGGTGCAGTCACTCTGGAGAACAATTTGGATATTCCTCAAAAAGTTAAAAATAGAACTACCCTATGATCCAGCAATTGCACTATTAGGTATTTACCCAAAACATACAAAAATACAGATTTGAAAGTGTACATGCACCCCAATGTTTATAGCAGCATTATGAACAATAGCCAAACTATTGAGAGAGCCCAAATGTCCATTGACCGATGAATGGATAAAGATGTGGTATGTATATATATATATATATATATATAAACACACACACACACACACACACACACACACACAATGGAATATTACTCAGCTATGAAAAAAATGAAATCTTTCCATTTGCAACAATGTGGCTGGAGCCAGATTATATTATGCTCAGTGAAATAAGTCAGTCAGAGAAAAATTAATACCATATGACTTCACTCATATGTGGAATTTAAGAAACAAAACAGATGAACATATGGGAAGGGGGAGAAAAAAAGAGAAGAGAGGGAAACAAACCATAAGAGACTCTTAATGGTAGAGAACAAACTGAGGGTTGATGGAGGGAGGTGGGTGGGAGATGGGCTAAATGGGTGATGGGTACTGAAGAGGACACTTGTTTTGATGAGCAATGGGTGTTGTAAGTGATGAATCACTAGGTTCTAAAACCAATATTTCACTCTGTTAATTAATGATAATTTAAATTTTAAAAAGGAAAAAATAAATAAATAATAAATTCCAGGTGGATTCTTGATCTAAATGAGAAAGACAAATCGTAAACTGAATATCATTATGAAATCAGCATGTTCCTTCTTTTAAAAAAATGAACATAGGGGCACCTGGGTGGCTCAGTTGGTTAAGCATCTGACTTCAGCTCAGGTCATGATGTCACAGTTTGTGGGTTTGAGTCCTGTGTCAGGCTCTCTGCTGACAGCTCAGAGCCTAGAGCCTGCTTTGGACTCTGTGTCTCCCTCTATCTCTGCTCTTCCCCTGCTCACACTCTCTCTGTCTCACAAAAAAAAAAAAAAAGTTAAAAGAATTTTAAAAAGCATACAGGGGTGCTTCAGTGGCTCAGTCGTTTAAACGTCTGACCTCTGCTCAGGTCGTGATCTCACGGTTCCACAGTTGGTGGGTTCAAGCCCTGTGTTGGGCTCTGTGCTGACAGCTCAGAGCCTGAAGTCTGCTTCAGATTTTGAGTCTCCCTCTCTCTCTTTGCCCCTCTCCCAATCTTTCTCTCCCTCTCTGTATCAAAAACTAATGAACAGGGGCGCCTGGGTGGTGCAGTCGGTTAAGCGACCGACTTCAGCCAGGTCACGATCTCGCGGTCTGGGAGTTCGAGCCCCGCGTCAGGCTCTGGGCTGATGGCTCAGAGCCTGGAGCCTGTTTCCGATTCTGTATCTCCCTCTCTCTCTGCCCCTCCCCCGTTCATGCTTTGTCTCTCTCTGTCCCCAAAATAAATAAACGTTGAAAAAAAAAATTAAAAAAAAAAAACCAATGAACATTAAAAAAAATTTTAAAAACTGAGAAAACGAATTAATTGAATGGAAAAGATTGTTGTATTTGATATATTAAAATTAAGACTTTCTATTTACTAAGACACAAAGTAAGAAATTTAAAGGGCAAGGCATACATAACTGACAAATGACGGAGGTCCAGATAGATGGACAACCAAATAGAATGGGCAACAGACTTGGTCACTTAACAATAGTGGATATCCAAACAGTCAATAAACCTATGAATGGATGTTCAATTTCATTAGTCACCAAGAATATGCGTATTAAAAACTAAAGGAGGTGCCATCACACACACATACCCCTACACCCAGAATGAATACAAATGAAAAGAACAATAACAACAAATGTTGGCAAGGATCTGGAACAAATAGAACTCCATACACTGTTGGTAGGATTATAGAAACTGGTATAAACGTTTTGCAAAATTATTTGGCAATATCCAAAAAAGCAGATTATGTGTGTGGTTTATAATCGAGCAATTCTATTCCTAGGTATATATCCAAAAATTGCACATGCCTGAAAGAGAATGATAAAAAAATTTCCTAATGGTATTATTTGTAAGCTAAAAACAAAACAGCCAAAATGTCCCTGAGCAGTAGAACAGATTAAAATACTGTGTTATGTTTATCAATACAACATTGTAGAAGAAAATTGCATGTGAATGAGTTACCATTATACTCAGCAAAATGAATGGCTCTCAACAATCCTAATGTTAAGAGCAAGAGAAGCCTGCTGCAAAAGATCACACGTGATTCCATTTAAACTATACTATTTAGAGATACATGTTTGGGAGATAAAACTGTAAAGAAATACAAGAAAAATAAGCATTGTGGTTACTTGTATTAGAAAAGAAGGTCACTTATGATTGGAAGGAGGCATGAAAGCATCAATTTCTTTGCTGACAATATTCTCTTTCTTGACCTATGGTTGTAAAACAATTGTTGGCTTTGCGATAACCTGTTGGGCTATGCATGTATTTGATTTGTGAATTTCTCTGTACGGGAGCTGTGTGTATGCCCACACACACAAATGATTAATAGAAAAACTGCATAGTTGAATGAGTCTTTATATTTTGATGGAGAATTTAGCAGTGGGAAATTGAGTGGGAATAATGAAGTGAAAATACAACCATTTGTAGGAAAGTGTATAATCAATTAGCTGAAAGTTCAATGAAAACAAACAAATCTTCTTTACCATAGTAGACTATAATTGAGACTTCTTCAACTATGAGTAAAGCAAATGCTATAGTTTTTGCCAATGTGTGTGTGTATTAAAGGAATTAATCAAAGCCAGCATCAGAAGAAAGGAACAGTGTTTTAACTTGGAGAATAGCTTCTATGTAGGTTTCTCCCAGTGAAGGCAAATTCTTTAAGTGCCAAGTGAGTCAAAAAAGATCCTGTCTGAATGCAAATAAAAATTGCCATCAAAATGTGAAGTAAAAGTTGCTTTCATTGGGGAAAAAGAAAGGAAGAGGAATAAAACAGTCATTGAAGACATTCAAATTAAGTGGAAATGTTAAATGAGATGAATCATGCCTGAAGACACTTTAGTTCATACCCAGGTTGGGATCATACAGTGTAGGTAACAATAAAAGGAAATTGGGAGAACTTAGCAACAAGATAGTATCTTAAAAAGAGGTTTATAAAACAAATCCATAAAATCTTTTCAAGAAAAATAGATCAGTGAAGAAATTAGGAGTTCCTGGATGGCTCAGTTGGTTGAGCATCTGACTCTTGATTTCAGTTCAAATTGTAATCCCAGGCTTGTGGGATTAAGCCCTGTGTCGGGCTCTGTGCTAGGCATGGAGCCTGCTTAAAATTCTCTCTGTCTGTCTCTCTCCATGTACCCCTCTTCTCTGTTTGTGTGCACATGTGTGCGTGCTTTCTCTCTCTCTCTCTCTCTCTCAAATAAATAAATAGAAAAAGAAATTAAATATTCATTAAGCACCTGTTCTCTGCAAAGCACTGTGCTAAATGTTAATAGAGTGAGATACTACATATGTGTATGAGAGAGAGCATATAACCACCATAGAAACCAATATATAACTATTGTGCTCCAAATATAAAAGAAATATGCTTTATTAGGACTCATCTGAGATAAGATGAGTGAATTAGTGGAGAAATTGAGATTTCTACTGGGTCTTTAAGAGAAATAGCAGAAAGGCAGAAGCATGAAGGCAGAAAAGAACAAAACGAACTTCAGATTTAGTAAAGGACTAATTTTGCTAAGAGTACATCTTAATCTAGGAGACTGAAGAGAGATGATTGGAATGGTAAATCAGGAACATCCATGAAAAGAATCTTATGTCAGCCAAGCAGTGGTAACTTCTTCCTATGGGAAGACATGTGGTTTTTGAATGGAACAATATTACAAAATTATTTTTTGTTTGTTCAATACTATGACATACTTTTTCCCCCTTTCTCTTACAATTATTAAAAGTCATACCTTTAATTATAATTTCTTTGGGCATAACTTTTTTTTCTATCTTGATTGTAAGCTCTCTGTAAACAGAAGTGGTCTTATCAGTCTTACATGCCATAGAATCCAGCATGTCGGCTTGGTTTTACTGTGGAATAACAAGATTGGTACTTTTAAATAGTTGACAGAGAATCTGGATACAAGGGAACCAGTAAAGGAAGTTACTAATTTTCTTTTTAAAATTTGAACATTGGACAAAAATTAACTGATGAGTGAGGAAGCATTATGAATATATAGTCAGTCCTTGAATATGCACATCAAGAGATGATTCCAAAATGGATAGCTTGGGAAACTTGCAGTATCACTATACTATGATACTGTTCTTCGATGAAAGATAAGGTGCATAAATAATGGCACCCCCTAGAAATATCAATAATTGGAAAAATGATGACATATCTCCAGAGCCTAAAATAGTTCTTAGCATCTAGGCATTATTCAATAGTCATGTAATGAATGAACGTGTGAGCAAAGGCCAATTTCATTTTTCAGTATTCTCTTACTTTTCATAGCTAATAAAATTTTTAATTCATATAAGTTTATATTATTTATATTATTATAAACCAAAGTTCAAAGAGAAGATATAAACATTTTTCTTCTTACATAAATGAAGCAAGAACACTGCTTTTTTCTTATGGAATTAAATTCACTATTCCAGCATACATTGAGTAGCATACATTTTATGTTAAGTGTATTGAAAAGTTTTATTATAGTCAATATGATCGATAGTTATGATATATTTGTGGCATACACTTAAATTGAAAGTGTATAAGGCTTTATATACAAGAAAGCAAAATTGATACATAGTGTGTATTTTCTATATAATGTATCCAATAATCAATTTTTAGTTTTTATCCATACTGTCAGCAGCCAAAATGTTAGGAAAAGATGTTAGGAAAAGATGTTAGGAAAAGATGTTAGGAAAAGATGTTAGGAAAAGATGTTAGGAAAAGATGTTAGGAAAAGATGTTAGGAATATGTTAGGAAAAGAAATGAAATTATTAGTTTTTCAAGAAATTAAAAGCACACTATCCATGTATTCTTCCTGAAAAAAAAAATCAAAGAAATACAAAAAATTCAAAAAAATACAGAGCCCCATGCGGGACTCAATCCGACAAACTGTGAGATAATGACCTAAGCCAAAATCAAGAGTCAGATGCTTAACCAATGGAGCCTCCCAGGCACCCCTCATTTTTGTTTTATTACTGAATAATATTGCATTGTATTAATTACCACACTTGTTTATCCATTTATCAGTTGATGGGCATTGGACTCATTTACAATTTGACCCTTATAAATAGCGTTGCTATGAACACTCATGTGGAAGAAAACTTCCACATGGAAGTTGTTTTCAACTCCAAAGGAAACTGGGTATGTACGTAGAAGTGAAATTGCTGGGTCATATGGCAACCCTATGTTTTGTTTTTTAGATTCTACATGTGAGTGTAATCACATGGTATTTGTCCTTTTTATCTGACTTATTTCGCTTCACATAATACTCTCTAGTTGTATCCACGTTGTCACAAATAGCAAGATTTCATTCTTTTTTATGGCTTAGTATTCCATTGAGTAACGTGTGTGTGTGTGCGTGTGTGTGTGTGTGTGTGTGTGTGTGTGTGTGTGTGTGTAATCACATCTTTCTCATCCATTCAGCTGTTGATGGACACCTAGGTTGCTTCCACATATTGGCTGTTGTAAATAATGCTGCAGTAAACATAGGGATAAATACATCTTTTCGAATTAGTGTTTTCATTTTCTTTGGGTAAATACCCAGAAGTGGAATTACTGGATTGTCTGATATTTCTGTTTTTAATTTTTTGAGGACTTTCCATAATTACTATACCAATTTGCATTTCCACCAACAGTACCCAAGGATTCCCTTTTCTCCATCTCCTCGCCAACACTTGTCTCTTTTTATTTTTTGTCTTTTTGGTACCAGCCATTCTGACTGATGTAATATAGTATCTTTTGATTTGCATTTTCCTGGTGATTGTAATGATCATCTTTCCGTGTGTCTGTTGGCCATCTGTATGTCTTCTTTGGAAAAATGTCTATTCAGATCCTCTCCCAATTTTTCAATGAGATTATTTGTCTTGGTTTAGCTTTCTTGATATTGTGTTATATAGTTCTTTACATATTTTGGATATTATTGTATGTATCATTTACTACTATCTTCTCCCATTTCATTTTGTTGATGGTTTCCTTCACTCTGCAAAGCTTTTTAGCTTGATGGACTTGAAATTGTTAATTTTTGCTTTTGTTTCGCTTCTCTGAGAAGACAGATCAGAAAAATATATATTGCTAAAACTGATGTCCAAGAGTTTACTTCTTACATTTTCTTTTCAGAGTTTTGTGAGAAGTCTTTAAAATCCATTTTATTTTTGTATATGTTGTTACAAAGTGGTCCATTTGCATTCTTCACATGTAGCTGTCCAGTTGTCCCAGCACCATTTATTGGAGAGATTGTGTTTTCCTATTGTATGTTCTTGTCTCCTTTATTATAGATAAGTTGACCATATAAGCATAAGTTTATTTCTGGGCTCTCTATTCTGTTCTGTTGATCTATGTGTCTATATTTGTGCCAGTATCATATTATTTTGATTTTAGAGCCTTGTAGTATAGTTTGAAAACAGGGAGAATAATGCTTCCAGCTTTGCTCTTCTGTCTCAAGATTGCTTTGGATATTCAAAGTCTTTTGTGGTCCTCTATACAAATTATAATATTTTTTGTTCTAATTCTATGAAAAAAAGTGCTACTGGTTTTGATTGGGATTGCATTGAATCTGTAGATTGCTTTGCATAGTATGGACATTTTAGCAGTATTCTTCGAATCCATGAGCACAGTATATTTTTCCATTTATTTGTCATCTTGAATTTCTTTTATCAGTGTCTTATAATTTTCAGAGTATAGGTCTCTTACCTCCTTGGTTACATTTATTCCCAGGCATTTTATTCCTTTTGATGCAGTTGTAAGTGGGATTGTGTCCTTAATTTCTCTTTCTGCTAGTTCAGTATTAGTGTATAGAAACGCTACAGATTTTTGTATATTATTTTTGTGTTCTGCAGCTTTACTGAATTCACTTATTGGTTTTAGTAGCTTTTGGTGAAGTCTCTAGGGTATTCATCTGCAAATAGTGACAGTTTTATTTATTCTTTACTAATCTGAATCATTTTTTTCCTTTTTTGACTTTTGTGGCTATGAATTCCAGCACTATTTTGAATAAAAGTGGCAGAGAAGTGGGCACCCTTACCTTGTTCCAGATCTTAGAGGAAAAGCTTTCAGCTTTTCATCATTGAGCACGATTATAGCTGACAGTCGTTCATTTGTAGCCTTTATTATATTAAGGTACATTCCCTCTGTATCCACTTGGCTAATTTTTGTTAGAAATGCGAGTTGAATTTTGTTAAGTGCTTTGCTACATCTAATGAGATGATTGTATGGTTTTTATCCTTCATTTTGTTAATGTGGTGTGTGACATTGTTTGATTTGCATGTATGAAATCATCCTTGCATCCCTGGAATCAATCCCACCTGATTATAGTGTGTGATCCTTTTAATATATTGCTGAATTTGGTTTGCAAATATTTTGTTAAGGATGTTTGTTTCTATGTTCATCAGGGATACTATTTATTTATTAATGGTAGTGTCTTTATCTGGTTTTGTTATCACCATAATGCTGACATCATAGAATGAATTGGGCAGCATTCTGCACTCTTTAGCTTTTTGGAATAGTTTGAGGATAAACATTAACTCTTCTTTAAGTGTTAGGTAGAGGGAACTGTGAAGCCATTTGGTCCTGAACTTTTGTTTGTTGGGGGTTTTTGGATTATGGATTCCATTTTATTACTAGTAATCAGTCAGTTCAGATTTTCTATTTCTTCTTGAGTCAGACTTGGAAGACTGAATGGTTCTGGAAATTTATCCATTTCTTCTAGGTTTTCCAGTTTGCTGGCATATGATTGTTCATAATAATCTCTTATAATCTTAATATTTCTGTGGAGTCTGTTGTGCTTCTCTTGCATATCTGATTTTATTTATTAGCACCCTCTTTTTTCCTTGATAAATCTGGCTAAAGGTTTATCGATTTTGTCTATCTTTTCACAGAACCAGTTTAGTTCTTGAGAACGAGCTCTTAGTTTAATTGATCTTTTCTCTTTTTAAAATCTCTCTTTATTGCCACTCTGATCTTTCTGATTTACTTCTTTCTCACAGCTTTGGGCTTTGTTTGTTTTTCGTTTTCTAGTTTCTTTTTCTAGTTTAGGTATAAACTTAGATTGTTCATTTGGAGTTTTTCCTGTTTCTTGAAATAGGCCTGTGTCACAATGAATTTCCCTCTTAGAACTGCTATTGTTATGTCCCGTAAATTTTGATGAGTCATGTTTCCATTTTCATTTGTCTCAAGGTATTTTTTTATTCCTTGATTTTTTTCTTTGACTCATTGGCTGTTGAACAGCATGTTGTTTAATCTCCATGTATTTATGTTTTTCCATTTTTCTTGTAATTGATTTCTAGTTTCATACCTTCCTGGTCAGAAAAGATGCTTGATATGATTTCAGTCTTCTTAAATTTATTCAGGCTTGTTTTGTGGCCCTTCATGTGATGTAGCCTGGAGAATATTCCATATATACTTCAAAAGAATGTGTATTCTGCAGTTTTTAGGCTGAATTTTCTGTACTCATGTATTTAGTCCATCTGGTCTAATATGTTATTTAAAGCTTCTGTTTTCTTGATGATTTTCTGTCTGGATAATCTTACATTTGGATGATATAAGTTAGATATTAAAGTTCCCTTATGTCTGTTAATACTTGTTTTATGTATTTAGGTGCTTCTATGTGGGTGTATGTATATTTATATTATATCTTCTTGTTATCCCTATGTATTGCCTTTCTTTGTCTCTTCCTACTATTTTTGTTTTAAAGTCTAATTTGTCTAATATAAGTATTGCTACCTCAACTTTTTCTTCATTTTCATTAGCATGGAATATTTTTTCCTATGCCTTCCCTTGCTGTTTGTGTCATTAGGTCTGAAGCAAAGTCTCTTGTAGGTAGCATCTGGATGAGTCTTGCCCTTTTTACCCATTTATTTACTATATATCTTTTGATTGAAGCATTTAGTTAATTTATATTTAAAGTAATTATTGATAGGTATCTACTTGTTGCCACTTTGTTAACTGTTTTCTGGATGTTTTTGTAGTTCTCTGTTGATTCTTCTTCTCTTACTTCCCTCCCCCTGTAATTTGATGATTTTCTTTAGAATTATGTTTGGATTCCTCTTTATTTTTTGTGTATTTATTATAGGTTTTTAGTTCGTTGTTACCATGAGGTTCATATGTAACACAGGCTATGTATATAATAATCTATTTTAAGTTGGTGGTTGCTTAAGTGAAAACAGATTCCAAAAGCACTTTTTTCCCACCCCCACATACACATTTTATGTTTTTGATGTCATTCCTTTGCCTGTTTTGAAATCGAATCATTTGTGCTTTTATTGGTGAGCTGTAAGATCTTTATTTATTCCGGCTGCAAAACCTTTGTCAGATACATGATTCGCAGTTCTCTTCTCCCATTTCCTGAGTTATTCTTTCACTTATTTGATAATTTTCACTGAAGCACGACTTTAAAAAAAAGTCTTTTGAATGATATTCATTTATCTTTATTTTCTCTTGTTACTTGTGCCTTTGGCATCATATTAAAAAAATGCCTATTCCAAGGTCACAGAGATTTACTCCTTACCTTTCTTCAAAGAATTTTTTATTTCAAGCCCTTCCATATAGTTCTGTGATCTATCTGAGTTAATTTTTGTACACAGGTGAGTAGAAGTCCAGCTTCAATTTCTGGCGTGTGGATACTTTGTTGTCCCACAACTGTTTGTTGAAATACCATTCTCTTCCCATTAATTGTTGGCACTCTTGTTGAAAAAACAACCGACTCTGAATGTAATTCTCAATATCCGAACTCTTGATTGTATTCTACTGATGTGAGTACCACACTGCTGAATATAGTGGTTTTATTTTTTTTTAATGTTTTTTATTTTTTTTTTATTTTTGAGAGAGAGAGAGGCAGAGAATGAGCAGGGGAGGTGCAGAGAGAGAGAGAGTCACAGAATCTGAAGCAGGCTCCAGGCTCTGAGCTGTTAGCACAGAGCCTGACGCGGGGCTCAAACTCATGGAGCGTGAGATCATGACCTAAGCTGAAGTCGGACGCTTAACTGACTGAGCCACGCAGGTGCCCCTGAATATAGTGGTTTTATATAAAGTTTGGAAATTGTGATGTGTGGGCCCACCTGTTTTGTTCTTTTTAAAGATTGTTTGCTGTTCTGGGCTCCTTGAAATTCCATATAAATTTTGGGATCAGCTTGTCAATCCCTGCAGAAAAATCAACTTGCATTTTGAAAAAGATTGCTTTAAATCTGCAGATCAATTTAGAAAATACTGCCTTTTAAAATATTAAGTCTTCTAAACTATGTATATGAAATGTCTTCCATTTGTTCAGATCTTCTTTCTTTTGTTGATGTTTTGCGGTTTTAATAAAAAAGTTTTGAACTCCCTTTATTAACATATTCTTCACAGTTTCTTTTTGGGATGATATTGTATAGGAAACTGTTTCCTTAGTTTTGTTTTCATAGTGTTCATTGCATGTGTGCAGAATTACAATTGATTTTTTTCCCATTTATTTAAGATTTCTCCATACAAGATCATGCCATTTGTGAATAGAAATAATTTTACTTCTTCCATTCTAGTCACAGTAACTTCAATTTATTTTTCTTGCCCAATTTCCCTGCTTAGAGCCCTCACTACAATGTTGAATATAAGTGGTAGGAGAGAACATTCTTTTCTTACTCCCAAACTTAAGGGGAAAGCATTAATTCTTTGACTATTCAGTATGACATTAGCTATGAGTTTTTTATAGATGTTTATATGAGATTAAAATTTTTCCTTCTGAACTCTCTTACACTGTTGGTGGGAATGTAAACTGCCCTAGCCGCTCTGGAGAACAGTATGGAGGTTTCTTAAAAAACTAAAAATGGAACTATCCTATGACCCAGGAATCACGCTATTAGGTATTTACCCAAAGGATACAAAAATAGATTCAAAGGGGTACATTCAGCCCAATGTTTATAGCAGCATTATCAAAAGTAGTCAGACTATGGAGAGCCCAAATATCCATCGACTATTCAATGGATAAAGAAGAAGTGGTGTATACACGCACACACACACACACACACACACACACACACACACAATGGAATATCACTTAGTCTTCAAAAGGAATGAAATCTTGCCTTTTGCAGTGACGTGGGTGGAGTTAGAATGTATTGTGCAAAGGAAACAAGTCAATCAAATAAAGATAGATACCATATGATTTCACTCATATGTGGAATTTAAGAAACAAAACAGATGAACATAAGGGAAGGGGGTAGAGAAGAGAGGGAAACAAACCACAAGAGACTCTTAATGGTAGAGAACAAACTGAGGGTTGATGGAGGGAGGTGGGTGGGAGATGGGTTAGATGGGTAATGGGTATTAAGGAGGGCACTTGGGATGAGCACTGGGTATTGTTTGTAAGTTTTGAATCTCTGAATTCTACTCCTGAAACCAATATTGTACTGTATGTTAACTTTAAAGAAAATTTAAAAAATAAAGTGTATGTGTGATCATATGTGAAAAATAAATCAATCAATAAATAAAAATAGATACTGCCTTTCTATTCCTACTTTGTTGTGTTTTTGTCATAAATTTTTATCAAATGATTTTTTCTGTCTATTGAATTGATCATGAGGTTTTTTTCCTATTTTATATTAATGAGGTATTTTACAGTGGTTGATTTGTATATGTAAAATTAGTCTTGCAGTCTTGGGATGAATCGCACTTAGCCATTGAGTATAATCCTTTTTATAGGTTACTGAATTTGTTTGCTAATATTTCATTGAGGATTTTGCCTCTGTATTCATGAAATGCGTTGGTCTGTAGTTTTGTTTTTTTTATGATTTCGTTGCCTGTATTCGGTATTAAGGAAATAGTCGCCTCGTGGAACAAGTGAGAAAGTGTTTCTTCCTCATCATCTATTTTTTGGAAGAGCTTGTGAAATATTGATGTTAATACTTCCTAAAGCTTTTAGTAAAATTCTCCACTGAAACCATTTGGGTCTTGGCTTTTCTCTGGAGGAAGGTTGTTTGTTTTATTACTAATTCACTTTCTGTACTTGTTTTATGTCTAGGTATTCCTTCTGAAGTCAGTTTTAGTAGTTTGAGTCTTTCTAGCAATTTATCCATTTCATACAGGTTACCTAGTTTTTGAAGTACAGTTGTTAACAGTGTAGTAATAATTCTTTTTATTCCCATAAAGTCAGTAATGTCCCCTCTTTACTGATTTTAGCAGTTGAGTCTTTTTCTTCTTAGTCCAGCTGAAGTTTTGTCAACTTGGGAGATCTTTGCAAAGAACCAACTTTTATTTTGTTGATTGTCTTTATAGTTTTTTTCCCTCTAATTATTAATATTTTTGCTTTCTTTTTGCCTAGGTCTAGTTTGCTTTTTGTGGCTTCCTAAGGGGAATGATTAGGTAACTGATGAGAGCTCTTTTCTTTTTTAATATAGGCAGCCATTTCTATAAATTTTCCATTAAACACTGCTTTTGCTGTATCCTGTAAGTTTCAGTATATTTTGTTTGTATTTTTTTCTCAAGAGATTTTTCTAAATTTATCTTGTTATATAATCTTTGTTTCATTGGTAATTTAGGATTGCATTTGTTTAATTTCCAAATATTCATAAATTTCTCAATTTTTCTTATGTTACTAATTTCTAATTTAATTCATTGTGTTCAGTGAGCACACTTTGTATGATTTCAGTCATTTTAAATTCAGTGATACTTGTTTTATGACTTAACATTCTGTCCTGAAAAATGTTCCACATAATCAGACAAAACAAAAACAAAACAAGCAAACAAAAACTATGTATTTTGTTGTTGTTGGGTAAAGTATTTTATAGTTGGGTATGCTTGGTTTATAGCATTGGTGAAAGCCTCTATTTTACTGGCTATTTCTGCCTAGTTGTTCTATTATTGAAAGTGGGGTATTAAAGTCACCAACTATTATTTTTTTTAATTGTCTATTTAACTCTTCAATGTTGTGAGTTTTGTTTCATGTGTTGTCAGCTTGTATTATCAGGGGAATATATGTTTATCATTTTTGTGTCTTTCTGATGAACACTTTTACCATTATACCCTTTTTTTTGGTCTCTAAAAACAAATTTTACCTAAAAATCAATATAGGCCCTTCAGTTCTCTTTTGGTTACTGTCTGCATCCTTCAACCTATTTGTGTGCTGGAATCTAAAAGTGTATCTCTTGTAGACAGCATATCATGATTTTTTTATTAATTGTGCTAATCTCTGCTTTTTGATTAGAATGTTTAGTCCATTGATACTTAAAACAATTAGTTATAAATAAGGTAGGATTTCCAACTGCTACATTTTGTTTCTCTCATTTCTCTTACTATAGGTTTTGAGTTACTTTCTTAGTCATTGCCCTGGAAATTACAGTTAACATTATTTTTAGACAATCTAGCTCAGATTACAATTTAATTTCAATAGCATATGAAAAGTTTGCCCCTGGACCTATGTCCATTCCCTCTCCATTCCCTCCCCTGCATGTTGTTATTGTTATACAAATTATATTTTCATACATTATAAGCCCATCAATAATTTTTATAATTCCTGATACGTGGGGTAGCCTATTACTACATGAATCAGAATTATTACATAAATCATGAATCTCCTAAAGGGGTAGGAGAAAAAATAATTAAAAACAAATAGATAGTTTTATTGACTTTGATACTTACCTACATAATCCTCTTTGCCTATGCTCTTTACTTCTTTGTGTGGAGTTGAGTTACTATCTAATAGCCTTTCATTTTACCCATAAGAACTCCCTTTATTTTTCTCGTGGAGAAGTCCTATGGGTGACAAATTCTCTGTGTTTGTCTGGGAATCTTAATTTCTCTTTCATGTTTGAAAGATAGTTTTGCTGTGTATCAAATTTTCAGTTGACCTCTTTTTCTTTCAGCTCCGTGAGCATATTATCCCACTTCCTTCTGGCTCTACTGCTTCTGATGGGAGGTAAGTTATTAGTGTTATGAAGAATCACTTTTGCATCATGAGTCCTTTTGTTCTATCCAATTTTATGATTGTCTCTGTCTTTTGACAATTCCATTATATGCCTACCTGTGGATATCTTTAAGTTAATCCTGCTTAGAAATTCAGAGGTCTTGGATGTATGAATTGGAGTTTTTCATCAAATATGAGGAGGTTTTAGTCATTATTTCTTTAAATGTTCTTTCTGCCCCCCTTTTTAAAATTATCTCTTTCCTGGATTCCATTATGCATGTGTTGGTATGATTGATGATGGCCCACAGTTCTCAAAGGTTCTGGTTATTTTCTTTTATTCTTTTTTCTTTCTATTTCTCACACTAGATCATCTCAATTGCTTGAAGTTCAAGTTTTAGGATTCTTTCTTCAGGCTGCTCAAATATTCTGTTGCATTCTATATTAGTTTGTTAGGGCTGCCATTACAAAGTACCATAACCTGAATGACTTAAAACAACAGAAATGTATTGTATCACAGTTCTGAAGGCTAGAAGTCTGAGATTAAGACATTTGTAGGGTTGGTTACTTCTGAGGGTCATTGGGAAGAATTTGTTGCATGTATCTCTTATGTGGCTGTCTGCCAGCAATCTTTGATATTCTTGGGCTTGTGGACACAGCACCCCTATCTCTGTTTTTATGTTAACGTGAGTTCTATATGTGTGTCTCTGTC
This sequence comes from Prionailurus bengalensis, assembly GCF_016509475.1. Lineage (NCBI taxonomy): Eukaryota > Metazoa > Chordata > Mammalia > Carnivora > Felidae > Prionailurus > Prionailurus bengalensis. The sequence goes on from NC_057344.1 coordinate 22,699,912, forward strand.
TCCAAATGTCCTTTTTCTATGAGGAAATCTATTCTTTTAAATTAAGGTCCATCCTAACCCTCTTATTTTGACTTGATTACCTCTGTATAGGCCTTATCTCTAAATAAGGTCTCATTCTAAAGTATGGACATTGGAACAACAACATAAATGGGAGAGGGGGATACAATTTAACCCATAAAAAACCTTCTAATGATTTTTTTTTCATTTCATTATTGTGCTTTCACTTCTGGAATTTCTACTTGTTTTTTATAATTTCTATCTCCTTATTAATACTCTGTCCTTGGTGAGACATCATTCTCATATTTATTTAAGTCTTCAGACATGGCTTAGTTTAGTTCTTTGAACTTAATTATGCTGATTTAAAGTTTTCATCTAGTAAATGATTGCTGAAGGACAGTTTTTTTTTTAATTTTTTTTAATGTTTTTATTTATTTTTGAGATAGAGAGAGACAGAGCATGAAAGGGGAGGGTCAGAGAGAGAAGGAGACACAGAATCTGAAACAGGCTCCAGGCTCCGAGCAGTCAGCATAGAGCCCGACGCGGGGCTCGAACTCACATACCACGAGATCGTGACCTGAGCCGAAGTCGGAGGCTTAACCGACTGAGCCACCCAGGCGCCCCGCTGAAGGACAGTTTCTATTGGCTGCTTTTTCCCCCCTGGCTTCTTTGTGTGCCTAAGAATTTTTTTGTTGAGAACTAGATATTTAAAATAATATAATAAACTTTGGAAAACTCTGGAAGCCCCTTCTCCACCAGGTTTTGTTGTTGGCAATGCTGCTTATTTCCTGGATTATTTCTGTAAAAGCTTCAGTCCTTGTCATTTACAGCCCTTGCAGTCTGTGCTCAGTTAGGTTAGTGGTTAGCAAAGATTTAATTAAATGCTTTGAAGCAATAAGTCTCCAGGCTTTGCCAAGGGGCTCTGTGTGCCCGTGTGTGTGTGTGTGCACGTGCACACTGGGGCATGTCTTCAATGCTCCTGCAGACAGTTCACAACTCTGTTTTAGCCTTCACTTTCTGCCTATGCAGAGCCCCATAGTCCACAAAAGTTCAAAATTTAATTCCTTATGAGGTCTTTCCTGGGCATGTACATAGCTTTCCATATGTGTGTGACTTTCAGTAGTTCCAGGAACATGTTGAAACTTTGCAAAGCCTCCTATAGACACTTCATTCCCCAGTTTTTAATTTTTTTGGTCAATCTTTTGCTAGTCCCAACGGATAGTATGGTCTTGGGCCCCTGTGATAATAAACAAGTGCCACTGATATTTTTCAACAAATGCTCTAAGATTGTTCTCACAGAGTGAGTTCTGAGTTAGGTCAAATAGAATTTGAGCTTTTCCAAAGAGCTGTCAAACAGGAAAAATGTAACAAATTTGTGGATATGACTCGTTGGAAGTCTCCAAACCTATTCGATTGCACCCAGTGACTGCTAGGCTGCTAATTTTTCCAGCGGCCATGGTTACAAGACTGTTACTTTCCAAGGCTGAGGCAGAGCTGGGGAGAGGAGAATGGGAATGGGTCGGGTCAAAATGCTGTGTTCTTAGGGAGATTCATCTGTTTTTTTCTTGAATAAATTGTCCTTGAATTGTTGCAAACTTCTGGTTAATTTCCATAGTTCTTAAAAGGTTGCTTTTCACAGGCTCTGTGCTGACAGCCCAGACCTGCTTGGGATTCTCTCTCTCTCCCCCTCTCTCTGCCCCTCCCCCACTTGTGCTCCCTCTCTCTGTTTCTCTCTCAAATAAGTAAACATTTTAAAGAGTTGATTTTCACAATTTTTGCAAGTGTTCTTTTTGAATTTTTTTCTTTTTTAACATTTATATATTCTTGAGAGATAGAGACACAGTGGGACCAGGGGAGGGGCAGAGAGAGAGAAGGAAACACAGAATCTAAAGCAGCCTCCAGGCTCTGAGCTGTCAGCACAGAGTACCCACCACACGGGGCTCAAACCCACAAACCATGAGATCATGACCTGAGCCCAAGTCGGACGTTTAACCTCCTGAGCCACCCAGGCGCCGCTGCAAGTGTTCTTAGTACTTTTATACAGGAGCAAATTTTCAGAGACTTTATTCCTCCAGTCCACAAGTGTTTCAAGCAGAACTGTTCTTAAAAATAATTTTTCCATATTATAGTTTTATATAATCATTCTTGAGCCACTTTTAAGGTAAATTATATATTGTTGTAAAAGTCCGTGATAAGGGTTACTTTATTCTTAACCAATTCTTTCATTGCCCTTTTCAGTTATTTGGTGAAAACGTGTACATATCTATATAAATGCCTGGCATATTGTACTCAAAATGGTGGTGCCATTTGGGAGACAAGTGGAATGTTGGTAGACAAAGTAGCCAGTATGTTACAGAGCTTTCTTCTTGTATGGATTTCCTACATGTTACAGAATAAGTGTTCCAAACTACTATACTATGGGAAACTGTTTAGAATAATTATAACATTTATCAGCACTCAAAATTATTTACCAGATCTGAGCAGTTTAAAGAAACAAATCACTATATTTCCTGTGGCTTAATGCCAGAATTTATTGTAAAGATAAGAGGCAAAATATAAATGTACTATCATCATAAGAAGAACAAATTAAGG